>NC_091455.1:72690237-72757183 GCF_027789765.1 Dendropsophus ebraccatus | reverse complement strand
GGGCAGGAGGATGAATGGGGTAGTAGTATGTGATGGAGGGGCAGGAGAGATGAAAGGGGTATTAGTATGGTGATGAGGGGCAGGAGGATTGAAAGGGTCGTAGTATGGTGATAAAGGGGCAGGAGGAGGGGACAACATTGGGGGCATCTGTAGGGGGATAAATTGGGGGCCATCTTAATGGGTGATAACATGGGGGCATCTATAAGAGGAACAACACATGGGGCCATCTATAAGGGGAAACATTGGGGGCCATCTATAGGTGGACTACATGGGGGGTGTAATACAATAGGGCATGCACAGAGGGGGCATGTACTTTAGGGGGGTCACATAGTGTCAGGGCTACCTACTAAATGAGGTGTAAAGGGGACAGTACAGATGTGCAGTTTAGAGACGATGATGGTGTCAGTGTAGGAGCCTAATATGTCTGTCTGGCAGATTCTGTGGATTCGTGGCCCAGAGAAGTTCTCAAAATCGCCCACAACAGATGGAGCGATGCAAAGGGAAGAACTCCGATCAGAGAAGACGTCCCCTGTGAGTCACTTGATATAACTGCACTGTAATGTATATGGTGTATAGATCCTGTGTACAGTGCGTCCACCTCTATATGACTGTATGAAGTGATATTGGTCTATGTACAGAGGATTATATTCAGTAGCA
The DNA here is from genome assembly GCF_027789765.1 of Dendropsophus ebraccatus. Taxonomy (NCBI): domain Eukaryota; kingdom Metazoa; phylum Chordata; class Amphibia; order Anura; family Hylidae; genus Dendropsophus; species Dendropsophus ebraccatus. The sequence continues at coordinate 72,756,526 of NC_091455.1, read as the reverse complement.
GCGGTGGTGTTAGTCACTATGTGGTGGTCATATTTGTTACTTGTTATCTGGTACTGTGTTTTATTGATTTAGTATACTGGATTTGGTCAGTAACAATATGGTGGTGATGGTTGTGGTGTGGCGGTAATATTTCCCCTTGTGTACTGGTAATATTGGCAATATTGGTCTCAGTAAACAGGATTTGTTTAGTAACAGTATGGCGGTGATAATATTTCCTGTATACTGGTATTATTGGTAATATCAGTCTTGAGATATATATATATATATATATATACCAATAGCATCGAGAAAGGGGGGGGCCAAGTTGACCTCTTGCACCAGGGCCCAAGAGACATTAGCTACGCCCCTAGGGGCGGCATTCAGTGGCAGATTATAATATGGGGCGGTTCGGGCGGCCGCCCACATTATAATCCGCCACTGATTGTACCATGTACCAAGAGACCCCCGCGCCCGGACAGCATCTGTAATTAGATGCTGGGAGCGGGGGGAGACTGTATTCATAAGCGCCGCGGTGTAATGAATCAGCTGCGCGGTGCTGTTACTACAGCGCAGCGCTTATGAATACAGTCTCCCCCGCTCCCAGCATCTAATTACAGATGCTGTCCGGGCTCGGGGGTCTCCGGTACCAGGCATTCCACGGAACGTGGGAATGCAGCCTTTAGTCCCCCGGCTGATGTGTGGCTGCCGGAGGTGTCCCATCCTGTCTCCGGCAGCGCGCGCATCAGAGAGCTTCCCTGTGCACTGGAAGTCACAGCCACAGGCGCACGGGGAGCTCTCTGATGCGCGCAGCTGCCGGGGACAGGACGGGACATCCGGGCAGCCGCACATCAGCCGGGACCAGACCAGAGAGGCTCGACGGGGGAACGGATGGCAGGTGAGTTTGTGCTGTTTTTTGTTTTATCTGCTGTGCAGGGGGGGGGGCATATATTTAGGGAGAGGGAGAGGGGGGGACCATCTATAAGGGGGGGGGTGAGAGGGAGAGGGGGACCATCTATAAGGGAGGGGGGGAAGAGGGGGACCATCTATAAGGGAGGGAAAGAGGGGGACCATCTATAAGGGGTGGGGGGAGCGGGGGACCATCTATAAGGGAGGGGGGAGAGGGGGACCATCTATAAGGGGGGGGGGGGAGGGGGGACCATCTATAAGGGGGGGGGGAAGAGGGGGACCATCTATAAGGGGGGGGAGAGGGGGACCATCTATAAGGGGGGGGAGAGGGGGACCATCTATAAGGGGGGGGGAGAGGGGGGGCCATCTATAAGGGGGGGGGAGAGGGGGACCATCTATAAGGGAGGGGGGAAGAGGGGGACCATCTGTAAGGGAGGGGAAAGAGGGGGACCATCTATAAGGGAGGGGGACCATCTATAAGGGGGGGGGGAGAGGGGGACCATCTATAAGGGAGAGGGGACCATCTAAAAGGGGGGGAAGAGGGGGACCATATATAAGGGGGGGAAGAGGGGGTCCATCTATAAGGGGGAAGAGGGGGACCATCTCCTAAAAGATCAGCACCCTCCTCTCCTGACATCCTCTGTGCTGCTGGGACTTCTCCTATAGGATTAGCACCCTCCTCTCCTGACATCCTCTGTGCTGCTGGGACCATCTCCTAAAAGATCAGCACCCTCCTCTCCTGACATCCTCTGTGCTGCTGGGACCTCTCCTATAGGATTAGCACCCTCCTCTCCTGACCTCCTCTGTGCTGCTGTGACCTCCCCTATAAGATCAGCCCCCTCCTCTCCTGACATCCTCTGTGCAGCAAGGGACCAAACATTATGTTTATTGGGGACAGCAGTTGGGGGGGGGGGGGCAGTAGTGGATTATAATGTGGGCGGATTGACCGGGGGGGGGGGGGGCGTCATCCTATAGTTCGCCTCGGGCAGCAGAGAGGCTAGAATCACCCCTGTATACAGTACATGTATATACAGGGCCCCCTACTCCATCCATACAGTACATGTATATACAGGGCCCTCTACTCCATCTATACAGTACATGTATATACAGGGCCCCCTACTCCATCTATACAGTACATGTATATACAGGGCCCCCTACTCCATCTATACAGTACATGTATATACAGGACCCCCTACTCCACCTATACTGTACATGTATATACAGGGCCCCCCTACTCCATCCATACAGTACATGTATATACAGGACCCTCTACTCCATCTATACAGTACATGTATACAGGACCCCCTACTCCATCCATACAGTACATGTATACACAGGGCACAACAGGTATACCAAACTGTGACTGGTTAACACTGCCACACCAGACCTGACCAATACCGCCATACTGTGACTGGATAACACTGTCATACCAGACCTGACCAATACCGCCATACTGTGACTGGATAACACTGTCATATAAGACCTGACCAATACCGCCATACTGTGAATGGATAACACCGCCACACCAGACCTGACCAATACCGCTATACTGTGCTGGATAACACTGTCATACCAGACCTGACCAATACCGCCATACTGTGACTGGATAACACTGCCATACCAGACCTGACCAATACCGCCATACTGTGCTGGATAACACTGTCATACCAGACCTGACCAATACCGCCATACTGTGACTGGATAACACTGCCATACCAGACCTGACCAATACCGGCAAACTGACTGGGTAACACAGCCACCCCAGACCTGACCAATACCGCCATACTGTGACTGGATAATACCAATCATATCAGACCTGACCAATACTGCCATACTGTGACTGGATAACACCGCTATACCAGACCTGACCAATACCACCATACCGTGACTGGATAACACCGCCACACCAGACCTGACCAATACCACCATACTGTGACTGGATAACACCGCCATACCAGACATGACCAATACCGACACACTGTGACTGAATAACACTGCCATACGGGTAAATACAACCCTGCAGGTATACAGGACACTACAGGTATACAGGACCCCAAAACTATACACTACAAGTGCACGGGACCTCCACAAAACTATATACTACAGGTATACAGGACCCCAAACTTTACACTACAGGTATACAGGACCCCAAAACTATATACTACAGGTATACAGGACCTCCACCATATATATACTTCAGGTATACAGGACCTCCACCAACTATATACTACAGGTATACAGGACCCCAAACTATACACTACAGGTATACAGGACCCCAAAACTATACACTACAGGTATACAGGAACTCCACCAACTATATACTACAGGTATATAGGACCCCCAACTATACACTACAGGTATACAGGACCTCAAAACTATACACTACAGGTATACAGGACCTACACCAACTCTATAATACAGGTATACAGCACCTTCACCAACTCTATACTACAAGTATACAGGACCCAAAATATACTACAGGTATACAGGAACTCCACCAGCTATATACTACAGGTATATAGGACCCCAAACTATACACTACAGGTATACAGGACCTCCACCAACTCTATACTATAGTTATACAGGACCCTCAAACTATTTACTACAGGTATACAGGACCCCCAAACTATATACTATAGGTATAAAAGACCTCCACCAATTATACACTACAGGTATCCAGGACCCTCAAACTATAAACTACAGGTATACAAGACCTCCACCAACTATACATTACAGGTATACAGCACCAACTATATACTACAGGTATACAGGACCCCCGAACTATACAGTACAGGTATACAGGACCTTCACCAACTGTACACTGCAGGTATACAGGACCTCCAAAATACACACTACAGGTATACAGGAACCCCCCCCAACTATACACTATAGGTATACAGCCCCCCCAACTATGCACTACAGATATGCGAGACCCCTAAAAACTATACATTGTGGGTATACAGAACCCCTCCAGCTATGCACTACAGGTATACACTAATTCCACTGATTAACTCAGATGAAACAATACCTTTAGCTTGGCCTCCTGGGCACCTTAGAACAAATCTAATTAACACACTGACACTTTATACCCGGGCAGCGCCGGGTACATTTTCTAGTCTATATCATAAAAATCAAAGTCTGTCTGTCTGTCTGTCTGTCCTTCTGTCTGTCTGTCTGTCTGTCTTCTATAGACTTCCAAACGCCTGAACCGTTTGACCCCGAATTTGGCACACAGATACATTGGGTGCCCGGGAAGGTTATTGCGAAGGTCCCGTCGCCGCCAGATGTACAGGAGGGGAGGGGGAGGGGGGAAAGAGAGGCGCCCCATAGAGATGAATGGGAAAATCTCCTCACTGCAAACACAGGTGATATAATTAGCTGCAGCAGACACGGCAGTTGGAGCCTTAGCAACCAATAGGATTACTGCTTTCATTTTCACAGGGAGCAATGTTTGCTAGGGAAGCTGCCTCACAACATCCACAGTAATAACTGGTAGACCCCCTACTCCCATCTATACAGTACATGTATATACAGGACCCACTACTCCATCTATACAGTACATGTATATACAGGACCCCCTACTCCATCTATACAGTACATGGATATACAGGACCCCCTCCTCCATCTATACACTACATGTATATACAGGACCCCCCTACTCCATCTATACAGGACATGTATATACAGGTCCCCCTACTCCATCCATACAGTACATGTATATACAGGGCACAACAGGTATACCAAACTGTGACTGGGTAACACTGCTACACCAGATCTGATCAATACCGCCATACTGTGCTGGATAACACTGTCATACCAGACCTGAGCAATACCGCCATACTGTGACTGGATAACACTGCCAGACCTGATTAATACCGCCATACTGTGACTGGATAACACCTCCATACCAGACCTGACCAATACCGCCATACTGTGACTGGGTAACACCGCCACACCAGACCTGAGCAATACCGCCATACTGTGACTGGATAACACTGCCAGACCTGATTAATACCGCCATACTGTGCCTGGATAACACCTCCATACCAGACCTGACCAATACCGCCATACTGTGACTGGGTAACACCGCCACACCAGACCTGACCAATACCGCCATACTGTGACTGGATAACACTGTCATACCAGACCTGAGCAATACCGCCATACTGTGACTGGATAACACTGCCAGACCTGACCAATACCGCCATACTGTGACTGGATAACACCTCCATACCAGACCTGACCAATACCGCCATACTGTGACTGGGTAACACCGCCACACCAGACCTGACCAATACCGCCATACTGTGACTGGATAACACTGCCACACCAGACCTGACCAATACCGCCATACTGTGACTGGATAACACTGTCATACCAGACCTGACCAATACCGCCATACTGTGACTGGATAACACTGTCATATAAGACCTGACCAATACCGCCATACTGTGAATGGATAACACCGCCACACCAGACCTGACCAATACCGCTAAACTGTGCTGGATAACACTGTCATACCAGACCTGGACCATACCGCCATACTGTGACTGGATAACACTGCCATACCAGACCTGACCAATACCGCCATACTGTGCTGGATAACACTGTCATACCAGACCTGACCAATACCGCCATACTGTGACTGGATAACACTGCCATACCAGACCTGACCAATACCGGCAAACCTGTGACTGGTAACACCGCCACACCAGTCCTGACCAATACCACCATACTGTGACTGGATAACACCATCATATCAGACCTGACCAATACCACCATACTGTGACTGGATAACACCGCTATACCAGACCTGACCAATAGCACCATACCGTGACTGGATAACACCGCCACACCAGACCTGACCAATACCACCATACTGTGACTGGATAACACCGCCATACCAGACATGACCAATACCGACACACTGTGACTGAATAACACTGCCATACGGGTAATACAACCCTGCAGGTATACAGGACACTACAGGTATACAGGACCCCAAAACTATACACTACAAGTGCACGGGACCTCCACAAAACTATATACTACAGGTATACAGGACCCCAAACTTTACACTACAGGTATACAGGACCCCAAAACTATATACTACAGGTATACAGGAACTCCACCAACTATATACTACAGGTATATAGGACCCCAAACTATACACTACAGGTATACAGGACCTCAAAACCATACACTACAGGTATACAGGACCTACACCAACTCTATAATACAGGTATACAGCACCTTCACAACTCTATACTACAAGTATACAGGACCCCAAATATACTACAGGTATACAGGAACTCCACCAGCTATATACTACAGGTATATAGGACCCCAAACTATACACTACAGGTATACAGGACCTCCACCAACTCTATACTATAGTTATACAGGACCCTCAAACTATTTACTACAGGTATACAGGACCCTCCCGAACTATATACTACAGGTATACAAGACCTCCACCAATTATACACTACAGGTATCCAGGACCCTCAAAACTATAAACTACAGGTATACAAGACCTCCACCAACTATACATTACAGGTATACAGCACCAACTATATACTACAGGTATACAGGACCCCCGAACTATACAGTACAGGTATACAGGACCTTCACCAACTGTACACTGCAGGTATACAGGACCTCCCTCAACTATACACTATAGGTATACAGCCCCCCCCCAACTATGCACTACAGATATGCGAGACCCCTAAAAACTATACATTGTGGGTATACAGAACCCCTCCAACTATGCACTACAGGTATACACTAATTCCACTGATTAACTCAGATGAAACAATACCTTTAGCTTGGCCTCCTGGGCACCTTAGAACAAATCTAATTAACACACTGACACTTTATACCCGGGCAGCGCCGGGTACATTTTCTAGTATACAATATATGCCAACATAGACTGCATATGAGAAGTAGCAAACAGGCAGAATGAAGTAATCTGAAGAAACCTAAACAAAAGGGGAGAGATCTTTGTGTAAGGGCTTACACGCTGATCCCGGCTCGGCAATAGATTGCTGTGATCTAATCGATCTTTGCCGTGTATATACAAGTCCCCCAGGGGGACTTCTAGTTTATGTAAAAAAGTAAAAAAGTGTTTTTATTAATAAAAATTCCCCTCCCCTAATAAAAGTCCAAATCACCCCCCTTTTCCCATTTTATAAATATAAATTAATAAATAAACAAATAAATAAACATGTTTGGTATCGCCGCGCCCGTAATCGCCCAAACTATTAATTAATCACATTCCTGATCTCGCATGGTAAAAGGCGTCAGCGCTAAAAAAATTCCAAAGTGCAATATTGCGCATTTTTGGTCACATCAAATCCAGAAAAAATGTAATAAAAAGTGATCAAAAAGTCTTTTATGTGCAATCAAGGTACCGATAGAAAATAAATATCATGGCGCAAAAAATGACACCTCACACAGCCCCATAGACCAAAGGATAAAAGCGCTATAAGCCTGGGAATGGAGCGATTTTAAGGAACATATATATGTTAACAATGGTTTGAATTTTTTAAAAGCCATCAGATAATATAAAGTTATACATGTTACATATCATTGTAATCGTAACAACTTGAGGAACATGCATAACAAGTCAGTAGTTTACCATAGGGGCGAACGGCGTAAATGCAAAACTCCCCGAAATCAAAAACAAATTTGTTTGTTGTTTTCAATTTGACAGCGCAAATGATTTTTTTCCGGTTTTCGCAGCATATTTTATGGAAAAATAATGCCTGTCATTGCAAAGTACAATTTGTTTTGCAAAAAATAAGCGCTTATATAAGTCTCTAGGTGAAAAAATGCAAGCGCTATGGACTTTAAACATAAAATGGAAAAAGCAAAAGCGCAAAAACGAAAATTGGCTTTGACCTTAAGGGGTTTAAAATAGGCAACACATACACTACTTGTGACCCTGACCTTATGTTGATAACCATGAGGTCTTCCTAGCTTCTTGTTACTCTACGTATTGTGTGATGAATCCTCTAGCGCAGGAATGTCAAACTCTGCCCTGCTGGCCAAAATCTGGCCTGTGGTGGCATTATTTTTGGACTACCGAGGAAATCAATAGGTTTCCTAGAAACTGGGCCCGCTGACAGGCCATCCCAACAGATTATATAATGGGCGGTCTTTCGGACCGCCTATATTATAATCTGTTGCAATGTCCTAACTTCTATGCCACCTTCACCTGCGACTTAGAATGATGTCAACAACGCTTCCTGTGCCAGGGCCAGTAGTGGATTATAACAGGGGCGTGTTTCGGGCGGGCAGCCCGGGCCCTGAGCTCCTGGGGGCCCATGACCACCCAAAAAGACTTACTTTCAGTGGTGTACTGTCTCCTGGCTATACTTACGCCATGATTTGCAAAAAAAATCACATTTTTTTAATGGAAATTTTGCACAAATCAGGACATCATTACATTATCTACGTCACGCTACGTCTGGTGATAGACTTCCATGGCGTAACTGTACGTCCAGGGTCGTCTAGCGGTTAAGGTTATCTTTTACATAGGGTAAATCGGTGAAAGACTGTTTACACGAAGCGATCTGCGAATTTACGACGAATAACTATTTAAGAACATGTTGAAAGATCAAAATGAACGATTTCTCACTCATTGTTTGATCGTTTGCTGCATTTACACGGTACGATTATCGCTCAAATGTGATCGTCTTTGAAAATTTGAACGATAATCGTTCCGTGTAAACGCAGCATTAGAGATTGTGCCCCTATCCCCCCAATAATCTGTCTCTTTATGTGATATTAGCATAAATAACACTATTGAACATGAAAATGATATCGCCTTCCACAGTCTTAATGTTAAATGAAACACTGTTAATGAATGCAATAGTGGCTGTTTGCTCCAGAGCTCTTGAGCAGGGCTATGCTCACTTGGTGTTAATCTGGTGATTATAAATGCATCTGCTGTTCTATGTACGTGGCTAGGTTGTCTATGTGGGACACAAACTCACATAAATGTTAGATGTGTAAGAATGTCCATGCCGCCTATTACCACAAGATGGCCCTCTCACAACACAAACCATTTACTGGGCCACAGAAGCAGACAAGTCATTGAACTCTTTCAAATACTATAAATCTAGGCGTAAACCTAAAAAATATGCTAAATATTTAGTTTATTCCTTACAAGTAATATAATGGTGATGTTAGAAATTTTGCATACTTCTGAAGATAATGATGTGTTCCTAAAATGCAGTATTCTGTGAAACAAAACCTTTTATCTAGGCCTGAGCTTCATTCTTGTGTAGCACAGAACAAGATACAAGATTCCCTTTATAAAAACCAGTCAGATGCATTCAGTACACCAGGTATAAATCAGAATACACACGTATAGCAGGCAGCTTCATCTGGTTTTCAGCTATGTCATGCCATTCTTTCTAAAGGATAGACTTACCTCTGAAAAGTTGTTTAATAGATACAGGGCTGTCCTTAGCTATGTGCGACTGGTGCAGTCGTACAGGGAGCTAGCCGCCAGACTGTCAAGGGGGCGCCATTGGGATGGGTAAGTTATTACTCTACTTACCCATACCTGCCGCCCCTACAGTGCCGACATTAGTGCTCATAGTTAGATACAGCCACACTGACAGAGCGGAAGCCATTGGCTCCCGCTCTGTTAGTCACTCTTGTGGCTGCAGGCAGTGTTTTGCCTGTGGTCAAAACAGGCCACTCTCTCCCTGGTGTCCCCGTATTATGTAATGGTATCATTGGTAATATCTTTTTGTTTTGTTTAAAACAGTTTGGAGGCAATATGTAATCACTATATGGTGGTAAGAGAAGAGTGTACATATGTATTGGGGCACTTTCAGGGTATCCTACTCTGTATGGAGCACTTATTCTGATAACAGTGCGTTTTGATGGTGGTGGTGGAGGGGGGGAGGCGCCAAAAGTAATTTCCGCACAGTGCGCCATTCACCCTAAGGCCAGACCTGTATGGAAACTACTGTATTTGAATTCATGGATACAGATCTATCATCATCATCTGTTTAGCTGCTAGAAATGTGTCTTTCAAAAATGTGTCAGTTTTCCAATGAAATCCAACAGAGCTGTCTCTGCTGCTTTTGGCAAAAATGTTGGTGCCCATATACTGTAGACTAAACCTGGCCAAAAATGGGTAAAAATCTTTTTCCTCAATCATCACTTTATTATTTTTTGTATTTTTCAGGACAAGTTAATTTATATACACATATATTGTGTATATATATTGCAAACATGTCATTATATATATGTATGATATATATACGCATGATGTGTGTATATATATATATATATATATATATATCATACGTGTGTATTATTTTTCAGTCTAAATTTTTGTGCCATTTCATTCCAAAGGCCATAACTTTTTTTTTTTTTTTTTATCACTGTAGCTATGTGATAACTTGAGGGATGAGTGGTAGTTTTTATTGGGGCGCTTCTAAAGTATATGAAATGTCTTCGATTTTTGGGGGGAAGGGTGGAACAAAAAAAACAGCAATTATGTTTGTTTTTTATGTGTACTTTATGTCTTGGGTCATAACGATCGCACTGATACCAAATATGTGTGTTTTGGGTTGTTAAACTTTCACAAAATAGAACCAGTTTTATGGAAATGTTTTTTTTTTTCTTTTTTTTCTTACACTTTTTAGATGACTATTTTATAATGCATTGGTATACTGATTAGAACAAAGCATTATAATTGCACTGACAGGCAATATCCTGTATTAACTGTCATGAATATGCCTGTGCCAAACTCCTTACGCCCCTTGGCTCGTGCTGCGCGCCTGAGATGGCGCTGATATTCAGTGTTTTGTATGTTTTGCGTGTCCTGAACCTTGTCTGAACACTGCTCTATTTCCACTGGGTTTGGTCAGCCACACCCGCTTTGCCTGAGATACTCCTGGCCACTCCGGAGTTAACTCTGATGCTGGTTAGCTAGTCTGACAGACTGTTCTCTCTGCCAGTCAGGTTGCTTTTGCCCCAGGTGTTCTGAGGAGATTAGGGGTCTGGTCCAATCAGTTCCTGCACTGGACCTCTGGTCTCCTATTTAGTGTGTGCCAGCCTGCCTCTCACTGCCGGATATTGAGCTTGTGTTTCTGCTATTATCTGTCTCTGACCCTTCTTGCCTTGTGTTCTGACCATCCTTGCTAGCCGCCTTCCCCTGACCATATTGCTTGTTTTTTTGACTCTGCTATTGGATTGTGATTTCGTACTGTGCTGCCTGATTGTTGTGACCCGGACTGTCGACTATTCTTCATTGTGTTTTGTCTGTCTGTCTTGTCTTTGTGTCCCACCTAGCCAGTGCAGGGACTGCCGCCCAGTTGCTCGCTGCCCTCTTAGGGCGGATTGTGGCAAGCAGGTAGAGGACAGTGGGCGGGGCTGAGCTTAGGGCTCACGGTCTTGTATTGTCCTGCTGTCCGGTTCCTGACATTAACCTTTGGCTCCGGCACAGCCTGATACTCCTGGCTGTTATGACCACCATCAGCACACAACGATTGCTATTGCATGGCATTACATGCTATGGCATGCTCTGACATGCTGCGCAGTCACTTTTGACCGCACAGCATGTAAGAAGTTAACTGTTCGAAATGGACTTACCTTTGTTCTTAGCAGCATCATCAGGGTCTTGACCATGGTTTCCTGATCTTTCAAGCAGAGCAGTGCAGAGAGGAACGGAGGGAGCTTCCTCCCTCTGTCAGTCCCTTTACATGGTGCGGTCTCTATTGACCACTGCATGTAAAGGGTTAACCTGCAGGGAAAGGATTCTTCTGAATTCCTGGCTGCAGCAGCAGGGACCTGAATGTGTTCTACTACTGGGATTCTGCCTCTCTAGCAAACACAGTGAAGCAGACAGTGACAAAAGTCTGACTCCCTCTGTCATTCCCTTTCCATGAGACTGACCACTGTTTGTAAAGGGTTAAACTGCCGGGAACAGCCAGGATGCTGCTACTTGATCGCAGAGGGTGCGGTGACAGAACCCCTGCGATCAGCCTGATCTTTGCTCAGGCAAAACTCTCATGGCTTTGGCCATCAGCCCTAAAAGAGCTTGGGATGATCTGTAAGGGGATTAAACACCTTTTTTACACTTATACATACATATCTACATAGTAGATCACAATGCTTAAAGGGTTATTCTGATATACAAATTTGAGTTCCTTTGAAAGTATGTGGCACAAGGTAAAAATATTTATTATATATATTATATAATATATAATTATATTAAGAATTTCTTTTTCAGTAGATTATCACATATGTTAACTGAAGTATCAAGATATAAATGTATGTGTGTATGTGTGTGTATATGTATATGTGTATATATATATATATGTGTGTGTGTTTGTGTGAATCAGGCCATATGAACACAACTTGAAGTAAGATTTTCGAGAACACTAGGGCGTCTCCTCACATGCTGAAGAATGTAATACCATTTTTACTACACATATGGCTTAGATTGTTCATCTGTCTCTGGTGCCAAATTCATGTGTGGAAATGAATGAGCAATATATGGGTTTCCTGTCTCCAAGCAAGGTTAACTGTGGAAGGAAACTTTGTTAAAGGGACATACATTTTCCCCCCAGTAATTTTGCAGTGGTGTGTATATAGTGTGAAGGGCTGAAGAGGTAATTTGATACCAAAAATATAATTATAAAAAAAACATTGACAACAAATTAACCTCGGTATAATATCCTAATATATTTATAATAGTAGATGCAATTAGATCTTCTGGACATCCCCTGATATAGGTAATGTTTATTTTTTATAGGTAAAAATAGGTAATGTTTTTCCTTGAGGAGAGTGTTATAAAGACATGTGGAGATGTGGAGCTGAGAGGGAACCAGGTAGGTAAGTATATAATTTTCTTATATTTTCATACTGCTTCCACCAAAATGTAAAATTTTGGTTCCTGAGTAACCCATTTAACTAGATTCTGTAGCTATTTGCCATTTGTTTTTTCTTATCAGTTTGAGGCTATGTTCACACTACGTAAAACTACGGCCGTAGTTCTCGCCGCAGAACTACGGCCGTAGTTTTGCTGGGTGGAACATAGGCTTATTGTCAATTAGATCCCGGCCGGAGCATACACACATCGTATGCGCTCTGGCTGGGATCCTGTGCGGCGCCGGAAAAAACTGATAGGTCAGTTTTCTGCGGCCGGAATTCAGTGAATTGCGGCCACAGAAAGACCTGTCAGTACACACAGTGAAGCAAGCGGCTCCGGCCGCTTGTTTCACTGTGTGCTATGGGAAGCTCTGATGCGGGTGCACACTGATGCACCCGCATCAGAGCTCCATGGCCGGAAAGATCACCCGGCCGGTACTTAAGTACCGGCCGAGATGATCCGGCTACAATGACGGCTGTCAATAATGATCAATATTTACGGCTGTCATTATCAAACTGCAGCAATATTCCCACAATACCGTCCGTTATTTTGCCTTAAAAAGATGTCGTGGGAACATAGCCTTAGGGTTTTGCCATTGCTTTTTTTATGTGATAGCTATAACACCCTGGTAGTCGATGCCCACCTTTCTCCCCATGGAATGTTCACTGAGTTTTGTCAGAGTTGACTGTTTTGTAATGTTCACACGATATTAATAGAATGTAGCTTGAAGAAGAGCTACATTCAGTAGTCTATATAAACAGCCTACTGTGCACTTTTTATGCCACATCAGTCACCATAGCATCATAGAACTTGTGACAAACCTAATGTGAACATTACCAAGGTACGGTGGTTGAGCTCTTGAGTATGACCCCAAGGAAATGAGGCATGTAATACTGCAAAGTGCACTCAAGAAGACCCTCATTCCTCACTAATGCCTTTACACTGCTCGGAGCAGTTTGTTTTAGGATTTGCCATTTGCTAGGCAAATTGTTCAAATGGTTGAACATTATGAAGCTAGAAGAAATCCTTTATATTTGGATTAAAGCATTCAAGAGAGATCAGCACTTTAGTTTGCAAGGGGCGATGCATCTACTGAGGAAAGTTGTCTGTACTAATGAATTTCTATTTTGTGCCATTATCCTACACAGTAAGAAATCTGTCATTATCCAAAAACTATGTGCCGAGTTGCTTATTAACATGTGTGATTGCTAAATCCTGTATGTTTGAGCCATGACCTCGAATCCTTCACTGACTGTGGGGAAAGACTCATTGGTTGGCTCTTTGTAATGGAAGCCAATTGAAAAATAGTTTAATTCATTTTGAAGGAGTTCTCCTGGATGTGCCCCTTAACGATAAACCGATCACAAAGTGTATTGCTTCTAGGACCTCTAGTCATCAGCTCTTCTGCTAAGCATCATACATTACCCATTCAAATCAATGAGTTATCTGTGTAATGCAGGATAAGACTAGTTCATCATTCCAAGATACTAGTTAAAACTCCCTAATGGGATGTATGAACATGAGTTTTTGTTATATTAGACTACCCCTTTAAACTACCCCCAAACTACAGCTACTAAACTACAGAAATCAGAAAATGTAGCCACCTTTTATTGCGCATACAAGAGAGAAGACTCCTGTCAGAGGCCAGGTGTTAGGGCCCCAGGGAACACAGAGACACAGGACAAGTGGGCCCTATGGCTAAGACCCCCCACACTGTCCCTACCTGCTTGCAGAGCAGGCCCTAAATGACCGTCCGCAACTGGGCGGCGTTCCCTACTCTGCAGTAAGTGCAAACACTAAACAAAACAAGACAAACTAACACAATAAAGAATAGTCGGCGGGCAAGGTTGGCAACAAACGGGCAGCAGAAGTACAGAGTCAGAATCCACAAGCAAAGTCGAGGTCACGAAATCCAGGTCAGAAACACTAATAAACACGAAAACAGAGATACAAGGAAAGGTACAAGGAACTAAACGCAATAACAGACAGTAAACAAGGTACAGGGAGAAACAGAAACCAGAGACAATAACCAGGTAACTAGAGGACAAGGCAAGGAACAAGCAAAGGGATCAGGAAAACAGACAATAAGGCAAGAGGCTGGATCTAGCAGAAACAGACAAGCTGGACAAAGCTATCAAGAGCCCTGAGTGAAGGGAGGGAGAAGCTTATAAGGGAACAGAAGTCCCGGACTCCAAGCGGATAGGTGGAGCAGAAGAAACACACAAGAAATCCAGAGGTTAAAAGACCCGTCAATCACACCACAGCAGACACAATTAGTGAACAGACCACAACAAGGAAAGTGCATGGAAAACTGAGAAAACATGGACTGGATAACAAAAGACACAAGCAGAAAACACGGAACGGATCATGGCCAAAAGCGCAGTCTTTGGCACAGAGGTCGAAACTTCGCAGCAGAGGGTGGCACTGATGCCTTTTCAGGCATGATCATGACACCAGGCACCTAGGTACAGTAGTAAGTTAGTGGTGATGCATTTAGCAACATTGCTCACTGTCAGGATGCTGAACGCATTTTCAGGGCTGGATGCAGATCGTCCACCCCTTTGAATTTAACGCAGTAGTGATGATGCATACATGGATGCTCACTTCACTTGGGCTGCAAAATGCCCGCCCCAGGGAATATACAGTAGTAAATTTCCATCTATACAGCCACTATACATGTTTGCTGGGCTGGGTGCAGAGTGCCCTGCTTACCACATGTAGTGTGTGAGTGATGCTGATTCTGAATCTGTAATTTCTATCTTTTTACTCACTTGCTTTCTCAAAATAGGTTCTTCTGTATAAAAAAAATAGATATGAAAGGTAGATATGTGTGATCTATAAGACATGACTCACTGACATTCCTGCTGGAGACCTGCATTGTATATAATCATTGAGACATTTAGTTTTAGAGAATAATCATTCTATTTTTAGTAGGGTTTTGACTGATGAGAAGCTGCTTTTTATTTTGTTTATCGGAAAGTTTGGGGAACTCCAAGCTTTACATAGCCTAAAGGATTATTCTCACCAATTTGTGCAGCATTGAATTTGGAAAAAAAATCCTACTGCCTACTGTGGTACTGACAAGGAGGATTTTAACCTTTATGAATTCTCCAACCCGCGCAACTTTTTTTGATTGTTGATTTATAGTTTCAAAATGTACTTTCCGACACCTGGGCAGGACTCCAGCTGACCATAAATACAAGCTGCCAGGCCACTTACTATTGACAGAAATTTTCATTATACCCAAGCATTTAGGCATTGTGGAACAGTACAACATAAAGTGTTACCCTGTCATTAACCAGTAGAGCAATACCTATCTATCCAAAACAACTGAATCTGTTCTCATGTCTTTGGGACAGAGGTGCTGATTGGAAAGTATATGGGTCAACATACTGACTACTTCAGCAGTTACTTTTCTGTAATATTCTTGGCCCTGGTTTGTAAGTTTGTCATTTACAGTGATAGTCTACATACATCAGTCGACATAATGTATTTGTGGTGTCCCAGCACTGCTGTTTTTCCTCTTATTTTATGCACCTGTCCATAAGTTCTTAGGTTAAGTGGTGGATGAGGTATTTTAAAGTCTCCCCACTAGGTGTCAGTGTTTCTTTTGTATTACTATTGCTCAGCTGAAGGAAGTAATGGGTTAATGTTGCTTTTACCAGGTGTTATTCGCTGACCACTAGGAGGTGCTCTTTCTCTTTGTCCAATCTCTTTAGTCTTTCTCTTGCACACACTCAGCCCCACCACTCACAGGCAGGCACACAAAGTCCCCTGTAGGAGTTATTGGTGGAGGAAGTGCAGTTCAGTTCTTGTCAGGTTTTAAGTGAGAGAGGACACACAACAAGACAGTTCCTGCTATAGTCAAGCCAGGGCCTGGCTTATGCCAGGACCCCTGATAGGAACCAAGCTTAGATGCAACTAAAGACTCTATTCTTCTAAAAGCAACTGCTTTCACTATGCAGTGCTAAGAGCAAGGGAGAGTAGGCACCAAAGAACACCCTAGCCCACGCTAGGAACTCCAGAGCCATTGCTGAGGGACTATTCTCTTTTCTCAAAACCCTGTAAGAAACAGGAGGAAAACAAGGGCTCCTCTGGAAAACAGGGCTCCTCTGACAAACTCCTCTCCTTTTCTCTCCACTTTCTACAAGCACCACTACAACTACTACTTCTTCTGCTCTTTTTAAGCACCTACCTCAAGCACTCAAGTCTGTATCAAAATTACTATTGTCTACAAAAACTTGTTCTGTTATCTGGCAAAAGCACTTCAGTAAAGTTGTTCTAACTTTTATATCAAACGCACGGGACTCTGTCTATCTTTACTCGCACCTGCACCTATACACACACCACTGAACACCTTGGGTTATTTGTCCCCTTCTGTGGTTGGCGGTACCGACAATGCGGGTGGGTCAGTTACCACTCCATGTTGCTGTGACAAGAGCCCAAGGGACCCACAGCAAACCCGGAAGGTTACCGACCATTTTAGGGAATACAAGCTGGCCATACAAAAAACCAAGTACCGACATCACACATGTTTGCTGGACTAGCACTGGCGTCATGACAACTAACACCACTAGCCGTACACCACAGAATTGGCATCGCAGGCCATCTCAACTACTGGCCGAATACCACATATTCATCTCTCTTTTTTTTTTTTCTTATCTGGTTAAAGATAACCAACATTTTTGGGTGCTGCCAAAATAAAAGTTAACCCATACTCACCCCTCCCCCTTGTCCCCCTCCAATAAGTCTCTGCAGCACAGGTCCCGCAGGTTCAACATGTCATTGGCAGCAGGGAGAGGTTATGAGGATCAAAGACCAGGTGCCATCTAACCAGCAGAGCAAGGAATAGAGACAGAAGGTTTTGTCTCTGGACCACACCTTTCTAAAACATAAAACTGATTGATTCTAATATATGTATGTGTGGTGAGCCCACCCCATGGTATAGCGGTGGGATGGCCGGTCACTTGCTAGGTGAAAGTGTGACACCACTTCTTGAGGTGGATGGCCGAGATACAGCCGGACCTTTAGGGTTTTGTCACGTGACGCCAGTGACTGGTGGGCACACAGGTGTGATGGCATGCCTGCTTTTATAGTGTAAGGCCGGTTGTACCCTTCTCCCCTGTGGTCGGTGTCCTGTCGGGTTGCTGCAGGATCCCTTGGGATTATGTCACAGGTGGTCAGAGTGGTATAGTAACCTCCCGAATAGTGATAGGACCCACCACCCACACATAGGAGAAATGTCCCAAGGTTACGGTGAAGTACTGTGCAGGTGGTAGCGAGTAATGCCAGACTCAGGTGATAACATTGACTTGGTTTACTACTTGTAAATGTGCAGCAGGTAATACAACAAATTTTCAGGTACACTTGATACAGTTCCAATAAATACACATACATAGAACCACAAGATCTGTGGGATAAGTGCTGAGTAGGATGTGGTAGAGTTGATAAGGTTGTACTGAGGTAGTAGAGAGGACGGTGCCGTGAGAGTCTCAATCCAAGTAGTAATGTGCTCTGCCAGGAGGTTGGAGTGTAGAGAAGAATACTTGAAGAATAAGAATAATAATAATAAGAAGAAACAACCTGTTCCTGTGTATTGACCTTTCCTATAGTCTTCACACCACCTTATGCCTGCTAGCTTTGGCAGAACCGTACTGATGGGTGACACAGGCCCCAAACCCTGTTACCTGGGTTGAGCGGAATGGTTAGGATTTCCTAAGTACACCCGCATTGCGAGAGTTCATCAACTTTACGTAACTTTGCTCCACTCGGATCAGTTCCTAGCTCTTTGGCTTTTCTGCGGAGACTGTCCTGCACTGTGCTGACTCCTATTCCTCGGCGTGGTTTGAGGTTATCTGTAGGGTATCCCTCCCCTGAAGGGTTTAGCAGTGCATCATACAGCGTGTTTGGTGCTTCAAGAAAGAGAGTTGTGATAGCTGTTTGTTCTGCGTCCTACCCATGCGGGGTACTGACTATGAACTAACTTGTAGAGGGGACCTGGCAGAGGGCCAGGGCCCAGGTAGAACCACAGAGAAGAGCTATCTGAGCTACATCCTTTCTTCTTTAAAGCTCAGCTAAGACTCCTCCTTCACCCAAGGGACTAACTTCCTAACCAGCGAGCGTGCTGTGCTGTGGTTGGGTGGAAAGAGTGCAATAAAGAAACAGGATAGATAAGAGAGAATCGAGCAGAAGAAAGCAGAGATCCTACTAGACAACAGAATCTGACAGGGGCGTAGCTAGGATTCATGGGGCCCCATAGCAAAAAACTGTACGGGGCCCTATGAATCCTGTACGATCCCCCCCTCCCCCCCCCCCCCCCCCCCCACTGCCAAACACAGACAATGACGCACATATATACACACGGAGACACCAATAACATATATACAGATACGCCACTGACATACACACATATATACGCTGTAATGTGATTACACTAGTGCTGATGTATACACCATGAGTAGACTGTACACAGGGAAATCATCTCAGTGTAATAAGAAATACTGAACCAGAAATAAAAGAAAATGCAGCAGATATTAATGGTGGGTTCTTTTATTAGAGCCCAGCCTTAATAGAAGCTGCTGCAGAACATCTTTGGGAGCAAACCTGTCAATCACTTGAGACACTACTGACATACACAAACACACACATACATATACACCAGTGTTACAGACACTAATGACACACACACATATAGCCACAGATACATACACATACTGACATATACATATATACACAGATACATATATACACACACTGACATATACATATATACCCACAGATACATACATACACTCACTGACACACATACACAGCACTTACAGCTCCCAGGCTTCCCCCCTCCTCCTCCTGTAGTCCAGGCTGATCTTCACATAGAAGTATTGAGGACCTTTGGGTCATGTGATCATAAGGTCCTTCATCCCTCTCCTGTGCCGTGCAGGACCTGGCAGGTCCTGCTCCTCTGTTCCTCTCCTTTTGATGTTCAGCCCACTCACCCGACACTACAGTGAGGGGGCTGAACAGTGCAGTGGCGGGTCCCTCTTTCTCCCTGGACCCCTGGGGGAGCGGGGTACAGTGGTTGGCTGTCAGTGCCATACAGTACCTACCATGAAGGCAGAGCAGGATTCCTTGGGCCCCCTTCCTGCAGGGGCCCCATAGCAGTCGCCTTCCCTGCCTTCATGGTAGCTACGCCACTGGAATCTAATACATACACAAACATTAACCCTTTAGTATAATTCAGCCGTGCAGCTTCTAGACCTTAGTTACACACTATAGTGACATCCAGTGGTCATCTTCAATAACACAACAGCTATAGTAAAATCACAGTCAAGTACAGACTTTTACGAGGGGTGTAAAGAATAGCAACACTCACAGTGGGACACCACATATGGTATAAAATAAAAATATAGGTGTGGTAAAATAGGTGTGAAAAATATTATAGCAAAGGTAAACGTTTATTACTGAAAGGAGGCTCCAGTACCCTGTTGGGCCACCTCTAGCCTGGATACAAGATGAGATGTGGTTGGGCATGGCGGCATACTTGTTCTATATGGCTTCCTGTGGCGCATTTGCATGCTAAGTTTTACAGCAATCCAATATTTCTGTGTGCATTACTTTAGTATCTATCTAATCCTTATATGATGTGATATGGTCTGTATAAGGATAACAGCAGCTGGTAATATATTGGAATGGGGCAACATTGCATAGTAATTCATAATCAGTGTTAAGTGGAATTTATTATGCTGCGTTTAAACGGAACGATTATCGTGCAAATTCGCACGATAACGATCGAATTCGAACGATAATCGTATGTGTAAACGCAGCGAACGATCAAACAATGAGCGAGAAATCGTTCATTTTGATCTTTCAACAAGTTCTCAAATTGTGGTTGATCGTTTGCAAAAAATTTGCAGATCGTTCTGTGTGAACAGTCGTTTGCCGATTTAACCAATGTGTGAGATAGGCTTTAAGCAATCGCAAAACGATCACAAAACGAATTTTCGTACGATATATCGTACCGTTTAAACGCTGATCGTTATGAAAAAAAAACACGTAACTCCAACCACGTTAATCGTACGATCGGGCCAATTATCGTTCAGTGTAAACGTAGCATTATTTTAAATAATGAAGTGTTCTTCCCGTGGGCTGATATAAAAACATAGAAGATTTTCAGCAGAAAAAGTCCACCTTGTCTATCTAGTATGTTCTTATATTATTTCCTTTTTTATTATGTTAGATAGATATATGTTTATACCAAGCATGTTTTAATTCAGTTACTGTTCCCAAGCCCTCACCCTTGATAAGTGGTTCGCAGAAATCACCCTTATTCATCATATTGCTGTGGCCTGAGGCGCTGGATACTGGTGTTGCACAAGAAGGTTGGCTCTTTGTGTTTTGGGGGCAGTTTGTTACAGTGGCCAGGAGTGGTGATACCCACCTCCGGATACATGGCCACCAGACCTTTGGTAGAACTGGTGTGAGGTGCAGGTGTAGGTGCCAGGTGCAGCGACAGAAATTCCAGAATCCCACCTAAATAACGCTTGAACTTTACTTGAATCGACTCCAGGGCAATACAAAAAATATAAGGTCAATACTGCTCACAAGTGCTAGTGCAAAAACATATAACGTAACACTTCTTAGGCAGACTTTAGTAGTAGGAGGTAGAAAAAGAAGAAAGTTGTTTGTCAGGGAAGTGTAGGGGGCCGGATCGGCGCCTTTGCCTAATTAGTGCTGTATTCTGCTTGCATGTGTTTGAAGCTTATCTTCAAGAACTCCTCATACTCAGGTTTAGATAAAGCTGTGTTATCTGACCGCCTTCTGCCTGCACAGTCTCGGAGATTGCCCTGTAAGGTAGTACAAGTCCCAGGCCTCTGTCTCTGGGTGAAGCTAACTATTGAATGTTTTCTCACATAGCCGAGTGTTGTCAGTAGAGAGCGGCTAACTTGCATCTGAGCTCTACTTAGGATCAGTTGCTCTTGCTTTCTTTCCAAGGTGATGACCGTCATGAAGTTAGAATCCTTTTTCTGTTTACCCGGATCTACGTCTAGCAGTGTATAACTGCGGTAGTCTAGACTGAACTGCGGAACTAGACTGAACTCAACTCCTGGCTGGACTGAACCAGAACTCCTCACACCCAACAAGTAACCACGAAGCCCCTAACTTATATAGGGCCGTGTGACAGGAAGTGTAAGTGACAGAGAAGGTAGAATTGTATAGAGTGTAAAACACAGTTACTGTAGATACAGTAAGCCAAACACAACACAGCTGAACCTTATACATTAAAGGGGTAGTGCGGCGGTAAAGAATTATTGACAGAATAACACACATTACAAAGTTATACAACTTTGTAATGTATGTTATGTTTGTGAATGGCCCCCTTCCCCGTGTCCCACCACCCCCACCCGTGTATTCGGAAGTGTGGTGCGCTATACATACCTGTCACGTGCCAATCTTCAGTCTGCGACGCAGTCTTCGGACGGACAGGCCGAATCCCTCCGACCGTCCTGAGTGTCGGCCGCCCTCTTCAGCGTCATCAGATGCTCAGCCGCGATTGGCTGAGCACAGTTATGCTCAGCCAATCGCGACTGAGCAGCCGATGACGCTGAAGAGGGCGGCCGGCACTCAGGACGCTCGGAGGGATTCGGCCGGGCCGTCCGAAGACGACATCGCAGACTGAAGATCGGAGACGAGTCGGCACGTGACAGGTGAGTATAGCGCACCACACTTCCGGTACACGGGTGGGGGTGGTGGGACACGGGGAAGGGGGCCATTCACACACAAAATTCTGATGTGTTTTTTTTATTTAGCCAAGCGGCACTAGTATCAGCCATAGGTGTGAGGTGCAGCACTCTGTTTCTTCCCTGAACCGCATTTTGTTTCTCTCTTTTCTCCGTGTATTGCACTCCTCCTGGTGAGACCCACATGACCGCAATTAGCAGGAGACACCTGAGTGCACATGGTTTTAATCCCTCCTGTTTTTTCCCATTCTGTTTGCTGCAGCTATGGTGAGCGCAATACCTTATCCAGACTTGTGCTGCTTGGGGGCGACCTTCTCCGCCGGCGGTGCTGGCCGGGTTCTGGTGTGGTGTTTTTGGGTCTGGTCCTGTGGCATGGGGGTCGCAGGGCCGTCCCATCGCCCCCGTTCCCTGGCTGTGCACGCCTGCGGGGTGGTGGCCACTGACTGGCACGGTGTGGACTTAGGGTAGGGACCCATGTGTATCAGATACCGGCACGAGGTACATGGGGCAGTATGGCTTGATCAATTCATACACAAAATTCTGATGTGTTTTTATTTAGCCAAGCGGCACTAGTATCAGCCATAGGTGTGAGGTGCAGCACTCTGTTTCTTCCCTGAACCGCGTGGTGCGCTATACATACCTGTCACGTACCAATCTTCAGTCTGCGACGCAGTCTTCGGACGGACGGGCCGAATCCCTCCGACCGTCCTGAGTGTCGGCCGCCCTCTTCAGCGTCATCAGATGCTCAGCCGCGATTGGCTGAGCACAGTTATGCTCAGCCAATCGCGACTGAGCAGCCGTTGACGCTGAAGAGGGCGGCCGGCACTCAGGACGCTCGGAGGGATTCGGCCGGGCCGTCCGAAGACGACATCGCAGACTTAAGATTGGAGACGAGTCGGCACGTGACAGGTATGTATAGCGCACCACACTTCCGGGTACATGGGTGGGGGTAGGACACGGGGAAGGGGGCCATTCACAGACATAACATACATTACAAAGTTGTATAACTTTGTAATGTGTGTTATTCTGTCAATAATTCTTTACCGCCGCACTACCCTTTTAACTGCCGATGCGCACAGAGGAAGTGAGACACCTAGTGGCTGAAGTGGAAATTACAACTCACAGTATCTAGCATGACACCTTAGTTACTTTTCCTGCGTGGTATAAAACTTAGAAAACCACCTGTGGCTAGACACAACAATATCGAAGAGCTTATGTCTGTCTCGCTGGCAGGGGTGACAAAATACATTGCTGTATAAATTCATTGGCTCACTTTTTATTCTTGTGAAGCTTATAGGACTGCTTCTGCAAATTGATATTTGTCTGGATGTGCATATACCTCTAACATTGCAAGCCATTTTCTATATCCCTGTGGTGGACACCAGCCCTAGAGTTCCCCTTACCCTATTTCACAGGAGCTCCTGAGGACATTTTATTCACTGTCATTTGTTCTCCTATTTTTAATGATATTGAGCCTTGTCATTTTTTCCAGACCCTTTACAGTATTTCACTAAGGAGTGAGTACTCTATAGGAAAAATCATGGCAAGGCAGTGAATAAGGTGGCACTCACCATCTGATGAATTTCTTAGGTCTATTTCATCATATAAAAGGACATAACAGATGCAAACATCAACGTGGCAGATGCCAGCAGGTAGGAGGTAACAGTCTGCTTCGCGGTACAATCGCTTCTGCGCACCGCGGTACAATCGCTTCTACTCTATACCATACTATGAATGCTGCCAGAATTATCTCCAGAGTGGTTTGAGACGATCTTTGTTTAGGTTACCCTTTTAGGTTTCATTATACAGGATCAACAAGTTTCCTCTATTTTGTTTCAGATTTTGCATCAGATCCCCGCTGTCTGCCCGCTCCATGCAGCGGGTGGATACAGCGGGAGGACCGCCTGGAAAACTGGGATACAGCCTATGGCTATGGCTGTATCCCAGTTTTCCAGGTGGTCCTTCCGCTGTATCCACCCTCTCCACGGAGCGGGCATACAGCGGGAATCATTACCGAGAGTTCGGGTTCGTACGAACCCGACCCGAACCGGGTTCGGACCATCCCTAATTTTAATATGAAAAATAAATAAATCAGTTACAGTAGATTTACCTACCACATCTGCTGGAAGTTTGTTTCAAGCATCTACTACTTTTTCAGTAAAGTAAGATTTTCTCATGTTGCTTTTGATTTTTCCCCAGCTAACCTCAGACTGTGTCCCCTTCTTCTTGTGTTCAAAGTAAAAAAATAAGTAAAAATAAAGTGGTATATCACCTCTTGATGCAAAATCCGTGCATGTAGCCTGGACGAATGTTAGTGAAAAGGAAATATGACCAAATCTGTACCATACAAGTTACCAACAACTGCAACAAATCAAATGCTCTACTAGTTTTACCTTGTTATCCAAAAGATCCCTTAAAGGGTTGTCCAGGGAAAGAAGCAGTGATGGTGCAAGTAATTCCTTGTAGCACTACTATTAAAAGTACAGGAAGTGTAGTAACAAAGCACTTGTAAACATGGAAGAGGCTGTAGTTCCTGAACACTGTGGCCACTTCAAATAGGTGATGGGCAGGTGGTGGGAGTCAGACCTCAGCTGTTCTAGTATTGATGACCTATCCTGGCGATGTCTTAGGCAATGCCTGCCCTATCACATATATTTATATGTGTTTTGCTCAGTTGTAGCCTAAATTAGTGGGAAGTGTAATTTTGGGTTTTGGAGTAGTCGCATACTCATTATGTGGCAATAGAAAATTCCTCTCTGACAGCTATTACATTTACACACATTACAGACATGGCCAAAAGTTTTGAAAATATACAAATTACAAATATTAATTTTCACAAAGTATACTGCTTCAGTTTTTAAAAAGGCAATTTGCATATACTCCAGAATGTTATAAAGAGTGATCAGCTTAACCGCAATTACTTGCAAAGTCAATATTTGCCTAGAAAATGAACTTTATCCCCCAAAACACATTGTAACATCATTGCAGCCCTGCCTTAAAAGGACCAGCTAACATTGTTTCAGTGATTGCTCCATTAACACAGGTCGTGGTGTTGATGAGGACAGGGCTGGAGATCAATCTGTCATGATTAAGTAAGAATGACACCACTGGACACTTTAAAAGGAGGCTTGTGCTTGGCATCATTGTTTCTCTTCTGTTAACCATGGTTATCTCTAAAGAAACACATGCAGTCATCATTGCACTGCACAAAAATGGCCTAACAGGGAAGAGTATCGCAGCTAGAAAGATTTCACCTCAGTCAACAATCTATCGCATCATCAAGAACTTCAAGGAGAGAGGTTCCATTGTTGCCAAAAAGCTCCAGGGCGCCCAAGAAAGACCAGCAAGCGCCAGGACTGTCTCTTAAAGTGTTTCAGCTGTGGGATGGGGCTACCAGCAGTGCAGAGCTTACTCAGGAATGGCAGCAGGCAGGTGTGAGTGCATCTGCACGCACTGTGAGGTGGAGACTCTTGGAGCAAGGCCTGGTCTCAAGGAGGGCATCAAAGAAGCCACTTCTCTCCAGAAAAAACATCAGGGACAGACTTACATTCTGCAAAAGGTACAGGGAGAGGACTGCTGAGGACTGGGGTAAAGTCATTTTCTCTGATGAATCCCCTTTCCGATTGTTTGGGACATCTGGAAAACAGCTTATTCGGAGAAGACGAGGTGAGCGCTACCACCAGTCTTGTCTCATGCCAACTGTAAAGCATCCTGAAACCATTCATCTGTGGGGTTTCTTCTCAGCCAAGGGAATCGGCTCTCTCACAGTCTTGCTTAAAAACACAGCCATGAATAAAGAATGGTACCAGAATGACCTCCAAGAGCAACTTCTCCCAACTGTCCAAGAGCAGTTTGGCGATCAACAATGCCATAAAGCAAAGGTGATAACTAAATGGCTCAGGGAACAAAACATAGAGATTTTGGGTCCATGGCCTGGAATCTCCCTAGATCTTAATCCCATTGAGAACTTGTGGTCAATCATCAAGAGACGGGTGGACAAACAAAAACCAACAAATTCTGACAATATGCAAGCATTGATTGTGCAAGAATGGACTGCTATTAATCAGGATTTGGTCCAGATGTTGATTGAGAGCATGCCAGGGAGAATTGCAGAGGTCCTGAAGAAGAAGGGTCAACACTGCAAATATTGACTTGCTGCATTAACTCATTCTAACTGTCAATATAAGCTTTTGTTACTCATAATATGATTGCAATTATATTTCTGTATGTGATAAAAACATCCGACAAACACACATGAAAACCAGAGGCAGCAGATCATGTGAAAATATAATATTTGTGTCATTTTCAAAACTTTTGGCCATGACTGTACATTATTTGACAGTATAATGTATATGAAAAACTGCCAAACAAGGGATCTACTGCCAAAATCCTACACACATTCCCTTTAACAGTATCCTAACACTATCCTTAGTACAGAGAGAAAATGTAAAACAAACACTATTTCCTAGACTCAACACCATTGGAGAAAAAAAACATTAGATTAATGACAAACCCCACAACAACATGCCTGTCTGCTTACCGCTTTGAAGAAATTATTGTGATGCTGTCAACCCAACAAGCTCAGATCACTTCTGGTAGAGTTTCTAGAAGTCAGTGTTTGTATTGCAGATGTGAATTTATAACCTCGGGCAGACAGTGCCCTGTGTCCACAAATCAATGTAATTAAGATTAAAGAGTGCATTGAGATATCAAGAAAGTAGATCCAAGAAGATGCCCCCAAACACAATATCCTCTTGAATCCATAATAAGCTTGGCAGAAATTGCTTATTCTTATATGTGGCCTTCAATAGAAATTGTCAGGGGATACTATAGACGATGATGAAATCCTTTGCTGAACAAAGCAAGAGTAAATGAAGCTGCTAAATATGCATTTATGGTAATCTGTGTGTTTAGATGTTAAGGTAGTAAGTAAGTAAGGATATATGTTATCAGTTATTTACATAGATATTTCTTCAGTTTATGTATTACATTACATGCAGTATATGTACAATATCACTAGTGTATATTTTAAGAGCATTAACCCATTACTGGTATTAAATTTGCATTTACCTAGAGGTGCTTACAGGCAGCGGCACAGCTAGGTTATCCTGCACCTGGGGCAAGGATTCCATATGAATCCCCTCCTCACACTGCGAGCTGCACACTGGACTGGAGGCAACTATACAGCATGAACTGAGAACACTAATTATATTCTTATTCAGCAGATGCATACAAGTCACTGGCCTTGGCGGGACAGTACTGTACACCTCTACAATTTATAAAGACTAGTCTGAAGATTATTTCAACAATATAGGTTGGTAGCTAAGAGGGGACACCTCTAAATATAATATTGCCACACACTGTGCCCTCTGAATATACTACCACACACTGCACACTCTAAATATACTACCACGCACTGTACACTCTGAATATACTACCACACACTGTACACACTGAATATACTACCACGCACTGTACACTCTGAATATACTACCACGCACTGTACACTCTGAATATACTACCACACACTGTACACACTGAATATACTGCCACGCACTGTAAACTCTGAATATACTACCACACACTGTACACTCTGAATATACTACTACCACACACTGTACACTCTGAATATAATACCACACACTGTACACTCTGAATATAATATTACCACACACTGTACACTCTGAATATACTACTACCACACACTGTACACTCTGAATATACTACCACACACTGTACACTCTGAATATACTACCACACACTGTACACTCTGAATATAATACTACCACACACGGTACACTCTGAATATACTACTACCACACACTGTACACTCTGAATATACTACCACACACTGTACACTCTGAATATAATACTACCACACACGGTACACTCTGAATATACTACTACCACACACTGTACACTCTGAATATACTACCACACACTGTACACTCTGAATATAATACTACCACACACTATACACACTGAATATACTACCACGCACTGTACACTCTGAATATACTACCACACACTGTACACACTGAATATACTACCACGCACTGTACACTCTGAATATACTACCACGCACTGTACACACTGAATATACTGCCACGCACTGTAAACTCTGAATATACTACCACACACTGTACACTCTGAATATACTACTACCACACACTGTACACTCTGAATATACTACCACACACTGTACACTCTGAATATAATATTACTACACACTGTACACTCTGAATATACTACTACCACACACTGTACACTCTGAATATACTACCACACACTGTACACTCTGAATATAATACTACCACACACGGTACACTCTGAATATACTACCACACACTGTACACTCTGAATATACTACTACCACACACTGTACTCTCTGAATATAATACTACCACACACTGTACACTCTGAATATACTACTACCACACACTGTACACTCTGAATATAATACTACCACACACTGTACACTCTGAATATACTACTACCACACACTGTACACTCTGAATATAATACTACCACACACTGTACACTCTGAATATACTACTACCACACACTGTACTCTCTGAATATAATACTACCACACACTGTACACTCTGAATATAATTCTGCTATAGGCTATGTTCACACAAAGTAAAGAAAAAAGAAAAGGTGTCTGCTTTTTCATTTTAAAATTACATACGTTATTGCCGCAATTTAAATGACCTCGATAGAATGTATTAAAGTCAAAGAAATGACGGACACCCAATGCCCACAGTGTATTAAATAACCAACATTGTCTGCATGGACGTCAAAATAATGATCACATCAATTATTTTCAGACGTCTTTTCCAAACAATGGATGTTATTTTCTTAGTTGTTCACACACCGTTTTTCATTTTTTACCATCCTTTTACCGTCTTTACCATAAAATTTAATGGACTTTTCAATTAAAACACATCCAAAGGGCAATCAGTCAACCTGAACTAGAATAATGTACCAACAGCCATCATTGTAATGACAGATGTGCAAAACGCGAAATTACGGACGCATCTGGTATATATGGAGAGGACTTAGTTGCTGACATGGCGATTTGTTAAGTTTTACATGGCAAACAGGGTTCAGTCTAATGAGAGTATATAAATCAGGGGTGTCAAACTCAGACTCTCCAGCTAGTAGCGGATTATAATAGGTCCGTTTCGGACGGTAGCCCATGGCCCCCCAAACAGACTTATACTTTCAGTGGTGTATTATCTCCAGGCTAAAGTTCTGCCATGATTTGCAAAAAAATCTCAGGTAATTACTGAAATTTTGCACAAATTAGGGCAAAACTGTAGCCAGGAGACAATGCAGTAACATTAGAGGACATACTGAAGGACTTTAACGGGCTGCATTATGGAGGAAAAAGACTAAAGCTAGTGCCGCCATTGTTACAGTGGGTTGGGGGGGCCAAGCTTGGTGAACAGCCTGGGGCTAGAGATGAGCGAACCGGGTTCGGGTTCGAGTCGATCCGAACTCTAACGATCAGCATTTGATTAGCAGGGGCTGCTGAACTTGGATAAAGCTCTAAGGTTCTCTGGAAAACATGGATACAGCCAATGACTATATCCATGTTTTCCACATAGCCTTAGGGCTTTATCCAACTTCAGCAGCCACCGCTAATCAAATGCCGAAAGTTCGGGTTCGGATCGACTCGAGCATGCTCCAGGTTCACTCATCTTTACCTGGGGCCCATGGTACAGTTAATCTGCTTTGGCTGTCCAGGCATGATGGGAATTGTAGTTTTGTATCAGCTGGAGGGCCTGAGAGTTGATATGTGTGGTATATATTATTTTGTGGAAAGGTAAAAGAAGAACAAAAATGCAAAATAGGTAAACCTACAATAACTCTTCGCTACACTTTGACTAGCTGCTCCTTTATCTTCTGTCTCTCTCTCCATACTTTGTAGATTATAAGCCCTCGTGGTTGGGGTCGTCTATCCCTATTTATTAGTCTGTCACTTACCTCATTCATGTAACATGTTTTGAATTTGTAATGTTCTATTTGTTAACCCTTATTCGTTGTATAGCGCTCTCGAATCAAGGGTGCTTCAAAATTAAACAATGTTAATAATAATAATGATAATAATCACACGCAACACAATCCGCCTGATATACATGCCACATTTCAGATCTCTATTTTCTCCTTTGTAGTATTATTAAATGTACAGGTCTGTGTTTGCTTTTGCGATATTAAACAATTGGTAATGATTATAAAGCAGTATTGTGGTAGCCATGAGGTTATATAGTATGTTACCATTAGGTGGCAGCGTTTGGCTTTTCTAGCTCTAATTAACAGCATCTTGTGACTTCAATGAAGCATTAATTGCCAAAATATTACGACTATTAGGTACATGTGTGGCAGGTTGTTCTGTTTGTTGTGAGCTGCCATGTTATGATTTATGGCCTATTGATATTCTAATCTTGTAAAGTGAATATCATTATTGTTTTCATGGCAATGGTACCTTTCTTGGGGCAATATATTAGGCAGCAACTGGAAGAGACCTGTCGGATCACAAGCAGCACAGATGTACTGTAAGTATACACTGCTGCTTGTGATCTCGGATATTTACATATCTGTCCTGGGCTGAATGAAGGATACAAGGATTGTTTGTGCAGTCTAGGCCCTCGATTTGTTGTGCTGTGTAAAGGCACTGAAAAAGAGCACCAATCTTGTTGATTTGCAGCATGTAAAAGAACCCTAACTTTTCCACTTAACATAATGTCTAGATCTACCTATATCCAGGATAATGGCTATAAAATATAATCTAGATCAGTGATTTTCAACCAGTGTGCCGCGACACATGGTCGGTCGGGGTGCCGCGACACATGGTCGGGTGTGCCGCGGGGAAAGTTCCCCAAACTATGGTGCCCCTGCAGATCGCCTTGCTGCTGCTGTCCGCCTCACCTACTGGCCACCTGTAGCGCCCGGACGTGCACCTTCTATCCAATCAGCGGAGACCGGGAGCGTGGTGCGCTGCGGCGGGCCGTGATGCACGCATTCAATCAACGTGTTCGCTACAGCCCGCCGCAGCGCACCACGCTCCCGGTCTCCGCTGATTGGAGAAGCACATTCGGGCCCTACGGGCGACTAGTAGGTGAGGCAGACAGCAGCGATGACCATCTCGGAGGAGGTGAGGAGGAAGGGGGGGGGAGAGAAACCTGGGGATGGGGGAGAGAAACAGGAGAAAACAATGGGGGAGAGAAACCTGGGGATGGGGGAGAGAAACATGGGGATGGGGGAGAGAAGCATGGGGAGAAACAGGGGGGAGAGAAGCATGGGGGAGAAACAGGGGGGGAGAGAAGCATGGGGGAGAGAAACATGGGGATGGGGGAGAGAAACCTGGGGATGGGGGAGAGAAACCTGGGGATGGGGGAGAGAAACAGGAGAAAACAATGGGGGAGAGAAACCTGGGGATGGGGGAGAGAAACCTGGGGATGGGGGAGAGAAGCATGGGGGAGAAACAGGGGGGGAGAGAAGCATGGGGAGAGAAACATGGGGATGGGGGAGAGAAACATGGGGATGGGGGAGAGAAACATGGGGATGGGGGAGAAACAGGGGAGAGAAGCAGGGGGGAGAAACAGGCCCAGGTTTCACACTGAGTGAGTATAAATACATTTAGAATCTATATTATTAACTATATGTATAATATGTACTGTTTTAGTGTCATTTTGTGCCATTTTGGTTGGTGGTGTGCCCCGGGATTTTTTAAGTATAAAAAGTGTGCCGCGGCTCAAAAATGTTGAAAATCACTGATCTAGATGGAATAAACCCCCCTTTGATTTTTTTTAGACTAAGGCTCCATGTACATGACTAAAATGTATTCATATTTACAACTTCAGGATTACGGATACATTTGTGGACCCAATTATTTCTATTGGTCACGGACACCTTGGTCACGGACACCTTGGTCACGGACACACTGAAAGATGTCTGTGCTGTAGAAATGATCTGTAAAATATAGGACGTCTTTTCTGGTCATAATTACTACAAGCATAAGCCCATAGAAATCTTTGCTGCCAGCATGAGCCCATATAAATCTTTTTGCTGCAAGCATGAGCTCATAGAAATCTTTGCTGCAAGTATGAGCCCATAGAAATCTTTGCTGCAAGAATGAGCTCATAGAAATCTTTGCTGCAAGCATGAGCACATAGAAATCTTTGCTGCAAGCCTAAGCTCATAGAAATCTTTGCTGCAAGCATGAGCCCATAGAAATCTTTGCTGCAAGCATGAGCTTATAGAAATCTTTGCTGCAAGCATGAGCCCATAGAAATCTTTGCTGCAAGCATGACATGGGGAAAACTGATCTCCCTGCTGCAGCCCTTAACCTTCTTATATCTCACCCCCCATCACCCTCCCCCTCAAACGTACCCCCCTTAATAATACGCTTTAACACCTGTTTCTTTGGAAAATATATGGCCACAGCAGCCAATATTTATTAACAAAAATAACATGGAACATATACAAACAATGCAATATAACATATCAAAATAAATAGCCATAAATATGCTATCTAAACATTATCCAAAAACCGGAAGGAGGGGTTCCTTGAGGCTAAGAATCCCAAGTGTAAGAACCGGCCATCTTACTCTTCTTATGCTCCCCCGCCCCCTGCCGGTTACCTCAGGCTCAAGGGCCCTCCGTGCCTCGATCACCACTGGCCGATTACTTACCAAACTCCACCAACTACTCCACGGGACACCACCCAGACAGGAGCCCATACCCCTCACCATTATCCAGTGAGCCACCAGTTAAAGTGGGTGCATTTCTTATTATGTGCCCCCTCCGTTAATAGCAACCAACCCCAAGGACCCCTACCCCGCCACCCCCGCTGCTATGACAAAACAACCCATCCCCACCCCCCGAAAATAACAGTAAACCCAAAACCTTAGGGAGGGAGGGTGAGACTCCTTGGCTGCCGCTCCACATGTGGCTGCTCGTGCCGATAGAGGAGGGGTTTTATATGCCCTCTCCTGTTCTCCAGCCCCAGCTCCCCCTCCCGCCGGCTAACTCCTGCCCCCCTCATTAACTCCTTCCCGACAGTTTCCCTGTCATGCCGGCCTCCCTCCAACTGCGTCTATGTCCGGCCTCTCTTGACATGGGGAAAACTGATCTCCCTGCTGCAGCCCTTAACCTTCTTATATCTCACCCCCCTTCACCCTCCCCCTCAAACGTACCCCTCCCTTAATAATACGCTTTAACACCTGTTTCTTTGGAAAATATATGGCCACAGCAGCCAATATTTATTAACATAAATAACATGGAACATATACAAACAATGCAATATAACATATCAAAATAAATAGCCATAAATATGCTATCTAAACATTATCCCAAAACCGGAAGGAGGGGTTCCTTGAGGCTAAGAATCCCAAGTGTAAGAACCAGCCATCTTACTCTTCTTATGCTCCCCTGCCCCCAGCCGGTTACCTCAGGCTCAAGGGCCCTCCGTGCCTCGATCACCACTGGCCGGTTACTTACCAAACTCCACCAACTACTCCCCGGGACACCACCCAGACAGGAGCCCATACCCCTCACCATTATCCAGTGAGCCACCAGTTAAAGTGGGGTGCATTTCTTATTATGTGCCCCCTCCGTTAATAGCAACCAACCCAAGCCCCCCACAGACCAAGAGCCCTCTCAATGCCTTCCTGCAAGGCTAGCGCCCACAAGTCCATGCCAATAGCGTTCAGATGCACGCCATCCCCCAACCAAAAATTACCCGTTCCGTCCACCAGCTCCCGATGGCGCACCGCCACCCCTCCATTACGGGCAACAAAAGAAGACACCGCCCTATTCACCTTCACCCTGGCACGATTTAGCCGCTCCACCGACCTCGCCACCCGCCACGTCCTCCTGGGAACTATGTCGGACCACACAACAAGCACATCTGGAAGGTTCTCCAAAGACGCAACAAATCCTACCGGATGTCCCTGACCGGTTCACGAAAGGGGCGAAGCCCCAAGTCACTACCTCCTAAATGAAGCACCAACACTTCCGGCGACTTATCAAGCCTAGCGAAGCGATGGAAATCGGGGAGGAGCCGATTCCAAACCATGCCACCTACCCCCAGCCACCGCAGCACCGCCTCTGACCTGGAGAATCCCAGCTGCCACCCGTCTGGACGAACCGCTGCCCTCTGCGCCCCCCGGCTGACATACGAATGCCCCATAATCCACACTAGGCAGGGGCCGGCACCTAAAGACGCGATAATAGAACACAAAAGACAAAAGAGGGAGAAGCAATGAAACTGCTAGTTACAGATCCCACCACAACCAACTGCAACCCCCCCCCTTTACCACACCACCACCAAACCCGCTGTCAAAAACCTTCAACGCCCCCCAAACCCCCCTGTTAACTGTGCCAGCCCCCCCCAGCCACGTCACACCAAGTGAGGCCGAACATAGGACCTGTAGCGCCCTGACTCCCAGCGCCCTATGCGCTGCACCTCCTCCGCCCCTGGGCCCCAACCGGCCGCCTCCGTGGCCGCCCCGATTCGGAAGGAATGCGAACTATCCAACCCCAGTACCTCCAGTCCACGACGGAAAATCGCAGTGAACTGATACCGCAACAAAAACGACCCATCACAATGCTGCAACAAGGGGCCGCCCGATTCCCCCGAAACACCAGGAAACACTCTAGACACTGCACCGGACACATAGCCGCACCTCGCACTTCCCTCAAAAACACGTCCCGCCCCCCTCCCCACTTGATCAATCTTAGACCGGCGCAAGCGAAAACCCCCCTCCTTGTTCCAACCGTACATCCTCCCGAAACAAACCCCCGGCCCTCCTGGCCGACTGGGACACCAACTCCCCCACCCTCAGGGCTCCAAAAAACGCCCACGAAAATGCCACCCTTAACAACACCACTTCCGACTCTGACCTGCATAACCCGACCAAACCCTCACCAAGACGTTCCAGCAAACCAAACGACACGGGCATCCTCGTATCCGGACGCACCTTTCCCTTCCGAAACCCTTCAGGGCTTGACGGACCATAAAATCCTTAGTGGGATCTCGATGCCCCGCAGCTTGAAGCCAAAGGCCAGGGCTGCCACAAACTGATTCACCCGAGACACCGACCAGCCCGCCGCCGAAGCACAGCCCAACCAAGACAGCACTGCCAACACCCGATCTCCATCCGACTGCACTACACCCCATCCCCTCTCCCACTCCGTCCACTCCTCCCATGCTGCAGAGTACGCCAACCACGTGCTCCTAACCAGAGAAGCCCGTATCAGCTCCCCTGCCGTCCTCAAACCAGCTGCCAGAGATGTTGCGGGCAGGTGATCCCTTCTGCGGCCGCCTCTGGGACCAGCGACCGGAAACGCTCCCACTCCTGGCGAGAAAGAAAATCGACCACTGAGTTTTTGATTCCAGGCACATGATCCGCCACCACCCGCGAGTTGAGAGATAAGCAGCGCAACACTAAATGCTGCAGCAGCCGCACCACGGGGGGAGAAGAGGCCGATCCCGAGTGATCGCCAAGACCACCGCCATATTGTCACAATGAATACGAATCTTTCTGTCCCGAAACTTGTCCCCCCAAACCACCACCACCACCACTATGGGGAAAAGCTCCAGAAGAGCCAGATTCCGCACCAACCTTGCCTTATGCCACTCCTTCGGCCACCCCCGGCGCACCACTGACCCTGGCAGTAGGCCCCGTAACCGACACTCCCCGCCGCATCCGTATAGAGCTCCCAGTCAAAGCTGTCCACCGCGGGCGCCATGACCAATGATCTACCGTTGTAGGTCCCCAAAAAGGAAGCCCACACCGCAAGATCATCCTTCAGTTCCTTCGTCAGCCTGACAAAGTGGCGAGGCGAACGAACGCCCGCCGTCGCCCCCTCCAAGCGCCTGCAGAACACCCTCCCCATGGGCATTATGCGGCAAGCAAAATTCAATTTGCCTAACAGAGACTGAAGAACCTGCAACTGAATCTTCTTCGCACCCCGAGCCCTGTCCAGCTCTCGCTTCAACGCCACCAGTTTATCTTCAGGCAACCTGCACTCCATCCGAACGGAATCAATAGTGATTCCCAGGAACTTGAGGACAGTCGCAGCCCCTCCGTTTTGTCCCGTGCCAAAGGCACCCCAAAATGGCCCGAAAGCCACTCCATGGTTCCCAACAGGGTACGACAAATGGGCGACCCGGGAGGACCTAAGAACAGGAAATCGTCAAGATAGTGGATGACAGATCTCACGCCCGCCAGGTCCCGAACCACCCATTCCAAGAAAGAACTAAGTCCTCGAAGTAGGCACACGATATAAGAGCAGCCCTTGGGGAGGCACCGGTCAATAAAGAACGAGCCCTCCCAGTGGCAACCCAATAACCGCATGCTTACCGGGTGTACCGGTGAGAAGGCGAAAAGCAGACTCGATGTCCGTTTTCGCCATCAAAGCACCCCGAACGTACGAACGCACCCATGCCACCGCTGCGTCAAAAGAAGTGTAAACGACCGAACAAAGTTCCGGGTCAATGCCGGCGTTGACCGACAGGCCCTGCGGATGCGACAGGTGATGGATGAGCCGAAACTTATTCGCCTCTTTCTTGGGAACAACCCCCAACGGAGCCACCATCAGGTCGGAAGGGGAGAGGCGGGAAAAGGCCCCGACATCCTACCAGGGATACCTCTTTAGCCAGTTTCTCTGAAACCACGGCCGAGAACTGATAGGCCGTCCGGAGGTTACGGAGCGAAAAAGGGACAGCATGGGGAGGGGAGGGAATGACAAAACCTACGGAAAACCCCTCAACGAGCAGAGCCGGCTTGGCCCTGTCCGGATAGTGGTCGAGAAAGGGGCGCATCGCGCCCACTTTCACCGAAGTCTCCCCCGGGGCCAAAACCGCCGGCACCTCGACCCTTTCCCTTCCTATAACAACGAGCCGATCCGTGAGAGGTGACCCCGCAAGACCCGCACGCGTGCCTGAACTTGCAGGCCGTGCTGTACTTGCATTGGCCGTCATTGAACGGCCAAACACAACCCGGCCTTACCATCCCCTGCCCTGAAGACACCGACCGGCCGGAAGACCCGCCCCCCCCCGGAAAGGACTGTCCAGCCTGGCAGGCCCCATGACACGCAGCCACAGCCCGATGTCCTTCTGGTCCCACTTTATGCTAGAACGTTACCGCTTTACGCTGCCTAAACTGCTCGTCATACCGGAGCCACGACTGTCCGCCGTAGACCCGGTATGCCTCCCCGATGGAGTCCAAGTAACAAAAAAGGCCCGAACAATTCTCGGGCGCCTTTTCACCTATGACACTGGCCAAAATGTCAAATGCCTGCAGCCAGTTCGAGAACGTTTGCGGAATGAGGCGCCACCGGCACTTCTGCTCCTCCTCTTTTTTGAGCTCAAAGCGTTTTCCTTTGTCTAAATTGAATTTTTCGATCATAACATCGAACATACTCATCCCGCCAGATCCGTTCCCGCACCTCCTGTTTTTAAATGAGCCCGACAGCCGGAGGGTCCAGGTCCAACCGAACAAGGCGCTTCTTCTGGAGCAGGGCCTGGAATGTCCACACTCCGCTGACTGAGAACAAGACTCACGCTGGAGGCAGGATCAGAGCCCAAGGAGGCAGAGGCAGGAGCCCGCAGGCCCCCCCCCCCCCCCCGCCGAGGCACCACTACCAGTCCGGAACACTGAAGACCGCAGGGGATTGCTTGGGATGGCCGGCCGCTGATGACATCATCTCTGCTGCTCCCGGCCGTCGGCTGCGGACAAGCGCGAAGACCCACGTGACTGCTCCTGCCGACCACGAGGACTGCCCGACACATCGGCCGGAACCTCACCGGGGGAGCCGGCCGAAACTGGAAACAGCTGCTGTCTGGCCGCAGGGAGGGAGCCCCGGACCGTCTCCTCCCCCGATCCGCTGAGGCCCGACCACGCTCCCGGATTCCTCTCAGCCCGGGACGCCCGACCCAAAGCTGTGGGAAGGGGAACCAGGCCTGGAGGGTCCCCGGAGGGGCTCCTGCGCCATCGCCGAGCCCGAGGAGGGGAGCCAGGCTCAATCTAACAGGTGGCCGAGCCCGCCGTGAGCTGCGCTGCCGCTGCGGGAGGGAAGCTGGTGCATCAGCCTCTGGGAACAGCTCCGCCGACGTGCCTAATGACTACGGGGAGGCCTCCCCCGACATTCCTGGGCCGTCCGACCAAGGAAAGAGGCCCGAAGCCAGGAGCTCTAGAATGGAGTGCAACCTGGCTGTCCAGCCAGGCCCGGTCCTCCACTGTTGCCGCCCGCCTCTCTCAACTGCCGAAGCAGCTCCTCAACCGTTCAACGCCATGGTAAGTCACTGTCCCACGCTGTCCGACTCCTCACTCCTTGGCTGCCGCTCCACACGTGGCTGCTCGTGCCGATAGAGAGGGGTTTTATATCCCCTCTCCTGTTCTCCAGCCCCAGCTCCCCCTCCCGCCTGCTAACCCCTGCCTCATTAACCCCTTCCCGACAGTTTCCCTGTCATGCCGGCCTCCCTCCAACTGCGTCTACGTCCCGGCCTCTCTTGAGCTCATAGAAATCTTTGCTGCAAGCATGAGCCCATAGAAATCTTTGCTGCAAGCATGAGCCCATAGAAATCTTTGGGTGCTTCCATTTGCAGATTGCTACAGCTGTGCATCTGCATTTGTCTATGTTTGCAGAAGCATTGTTAGGTGACGGGAAGCGATTTCCACAGCTGTAAGCATAAATTTAGCAAGTGAGCAGCTGATCCAGGCCATCCATGACTGCCCAAGTTTATAGGACAAGCGAGGAAAAGGCGAGAACAAAGCTAGTACACAGATAATTTGTAGTAGTACCCCACAGGAACCAAGCTTGGTCCCCACCTACCCGGCCTTGGAAACGAACTCCTAACAGACTCCTTGTGCTCATGGTTACTCTTTCTTCTTTCACCATATATTTCCACTCAACACTCCATGCTCAACTCTCTTTCTCTAACATGGTTTAAAGGGAACCTGTCAGCACGATTGACACCATGAAAGCATGGGCAGTATAATAGGTGTCTTAATGATAATAATAATAATACTTTTAATCCAGTGCACAAGGTATGCAAATGAGGTCTAATTAGGCATTGGGGCGGAGACCAAGCCATAACTAGTCACAGCTCTCTGCCTCTAATCACATTCTGCAGGTGAGACTGACAAGTAAAGAGACTTCCATGTCCCGGCAGCAAGTGACGTAAAAGCCTCTTTGCCTGTCAATCCTGCCTGCAGAGCGTAATTACAGGCAGGAGAGCTGTGGCTAATTATGGCTTTGTCTCCGCCCCAATGTCTATTTAGGAGTAATTTGTATTCCCTGTGCGTCAGATTCAAAGTGTTATTTTAGGCATATAGACAGCTCACGTCAAGCAACAACAACATGGTAGGAAAGTTATTAGGACACCATTATGCGCTGTCCTCTATTCTATGGCCATAATAGGGATCGGGTTTGGTTTGACTTACACTCCCCCTGCCAGAAAGTTCTGCATACTAGTTAGCTAACTGGAGAGCAAGAAGCTAATACTAAACTGTGAACAAGACGTATGTGTTTAGGAAGGCCTGGTTAGCTCTGTACGTCCACCTGTAACTGCGGCATAAGAACACAGTGTAAGGCTATGTTCACACTTAGTAAGAGAGCGGCCGTTCCGTAACACAGCCGGGTCACAGAACGGCCGGTCTCTGAGAAAAGCATCATCCCGGCAAGTACTGCAGTATCGTCCGGATGATCTTTCGAGCCGCAGAGTTCTGATGCGGGCGCATCAGTGCGCGCCCGCATCAGAACTCCTCACAGCACACTATAGATCAAGGGTCCGGAGCCGCTCGCTCTATTGTGTGAACTGACAGGGTTTTCTGCGGCCGCTTTTCAGTGGATACCGACCGCAGAAAACTGATATGTCAGTTTTCTATGGCGCCGTTAGGGATCCCGGACGAAGTATATACTATGTGTGTACACTCCGGCTGGGATTCCCTCAGGCTGCAGCACTACGTAAGTGCCACAGGAATCACGGTTGTTGTAACAACGGCCGTGATTTCCCGTGGCACTTTCGTAGTGTGAACATATCCTAAAATAAGATATAGAACATATAGAATGTTAGACAACATATCAGC
Organism: Dendropsophus ebraccatus; assembly: GCF_027789765.1. Lineage (NCBI taxonomy): Eukaryota > Metazoa > Chordata > Amphibia > Anura > Hylidae > Dendropsophus > Dendropsophus ebraccatus. Next base: position 72,715,901 of record NC_091455.1, on the reverse strand, counting down.
ATTGCAGCAGATCAGTTCATCTAACTATTCCCATTATACCAGAGTGAAATTCTTACAGCATAGGTACATTTTTTTTATTTTTTTCTTGCTATACTATAATAAAGGGGTTGTCCAACAAAAATCTTTTTTCTTTCAAATCTACTGGTTTAAGAAAGTTATATTAATTTGTAGTTTACTTCTAATTAAAAATCTCAAGTCTTCCCCATACTTATCAGCTTCTGTATGTCCTGCAGGAATTTTTTTCTTTTCAGTCATACATAGTGCTCTCACTGCCACCTCTCTCTGAGACAGGAACTGTCTAGAGCAGTAGAAGTATTATATGGGATTTGCTACTGATCTGGAATGTTCCTGTCTCGGTCAGAGATGTCAGCAGAGATCACTATGTATGACTAAAAAGAAAACATTTCCTGCAGGACATACAGCTAATAAGTATGGGAAGACTTGGGATTTTTTAAATAGAAGTAAATTACAAATTTATATAACTTTCTGAAACCAGTAGACTTGAAAGAAAAATATTTCCAATGGATAACCCCTTTAAGGCAAGACAAGTCTAATGTTTAGCTAAGGTGAGCTGTAAATGATTGTCCAGCCAAATCAAGTGAAAGAGAATTGGAGTTCTCTCGGCTCCTCCGCCACATATTTAGTAATTTAGTTATGCAACCATCACATTCGGAAGAGGCACAACTGACCTCAGTGGTGATGTATTAGGCTTTGTGCAGCTATAAATGTAACGTGTCTCAGGAGCCCTTTTTGGCATGTTTATAGACCTCTGTAATAGTGATAACAAAGCAATGCCTGGCAAACGCTGCCACCGAGTTAGAACTTCCTAAATTGTAAAGGTGAAAAACGATCAATTAAGAATTTTTATTCTTGGTTTGTGTATATAATTGGGTTCTTCTGACTGAATTCTCTGCTTTCTGCTCAGGGCAATTATGAAAGTAATTCTCTGTCAAGGTGAATCATGGAATAGTAAAAACAAGGTTATTAGATAGTGCTTACCTGCACGCTGCAATTTATAGAAGTTAGTTTCCAAAGCCCTTTGTATTTCTATCAATCTCTTTCTTGCCTATACAAAGTTACTTACCACCTCCCTCCATTACAGACTGGTCCTACAGCTCATTCATCACTTCTGCCTGTTGACTCTATTTGACTTTGTGTCTACACACTAGTATCTTTTAAATAGATAAAAATAAGAATTGTTTAAGTGTGCTTTCCAATTACAGTACTATTTCATGGAAAGAAACACGTAAGAAATCAGAGAATAGAATAAGTAACCCTCATTCACTATGCCATACACATGCTAAGGTATGTGATGTCTTCTGCTATAAATTGTAATATAACGGCATTCAGTGATACCTGGATGGCAGAATCTGGCTGGCTGTCCTGCAGCTCTTTACTATGGTGGTTTGCCACACTTTTAGACCCTACATACAAACAGGGTTTGTGTTTGACATCAGGGTAGTTTGGCCATGAGGACGAATCTAAAAAAAATGCCCCCCCCCTCCCTCCTTCCTTCCCTCCCTCCTTCCCTCCCTCCTTCCTTCCCCTCCCTCCTTCCTTCCCTCCCCCAATCTAAAAAAAATGCCCCCCCCTCCCTCCTTCCTTCCCTCCCTTCCTTCCCTCCCTCCCTCCTTCCTTCCCTCCCTCCCTCCTTCCTTCCCTCCCCCCCCCCCCCCTTCCTTCCCTCCTTCCTTCCCTCCTTCCATTCAAATATTGCTGACATAATTAGATAAATGTAGATCAATTAGCTAATAATATAATGTACCTATTGCCACTTTAGGTTTACACTGTAGAATCTTTTACCATGTAGAAGTACTATTCCCATAGGCCCAAATCATGCCCCCAAAATTTGTCTGATCTGTCTGTAGAAATTTGTTTTTAACCCTGTAAGGACGGAGCCAGTTGTCATTTTTGTGCCTTATTTTTTCCCTCCTCATGTTTAAAAGGCCACTGCGCTTGCATATTTTTCTCCTACAGACCCACATAAGCCCTTATTTTTTGCAACACCAATTATCCTTTGCAAATACAGTACTATAAAATATGCTGCAAAACCGGGAATTATATGTGCAATGAAATTGGAAAAAAAGGTGCAGTTCCTTTTATTTTGAGGGGTTTCGCGTTTACGCTGTTCGCCCTATGGTAAAACTGACATGTTATCTATGTTCCTCAAGTCAGTACGATTACAACAATAGGTAACTTGTATAACTTTTATATTATTGATGGCTTTTAAAAATGAAAACCTTTTAAAATTGCTTTTAAAATTTCCATCCTTATAACTCATTTATTGTTTGGTCTATGGAACTGTGTGAGGTGTCATTTTTTGCGCCACAATCTGTTGTTTCTTTCGGTACCTTCATTGCATATATGCGACTTTTTGATCACTTTTTATAATTTTTTTTTCTGGATTTGATGTAAACAAAAATGCACAATTTTGCACTTTGGCGTTTTTTTTGCGCTTACGTTGTTTACCGTGCAAGATCAGGAATGGGATAATTTAATAGTTTGGGCGATTACGCACGCGGCGATACCAAAAATGTTTATTTTTTATTTATTATTTATTTATCTTTATTTATTAAATGGGAAAAGGGGAGTGATTCAGACTTTTATTAGGGATGGGGATTTTTTATTATTAAAAACACTCTTTTTTTTCCCCTCTAACATTAATTGGAAGCCCCCTGGGGGACTTCTATATACACAGTACTGATCTCCTATTGAGATCAATGCTGTGTATATAATAGAGCAATGATCCATCAGATCAGTGTTCTATTATGCTGGTCTGCTGTAGACCACATACATGGATTGCCGAGCCGGCATCAGTGTCATTCTGACGCTAAGCCCGGTCGGCTCAGTACAAGACATCTCCCCTCCGTGATCACATTGCGCAGGGGGGGGGGGGGGGGGAGGATCTCCACACTAGACACCAGGCAGAGGGGCCACGGACTATTCAAATGCAGCTGCATTTGAATAGTTAACTAGCTGGCAGCGGCGATCGGCCACGCCTCTTGTGCCTCCTAGAGGCACAGTATAATAGGGTAAATAGGGTTATATACTGTGATACAGAAGTATTGTGAAACGAGTCTATGGTCACCCAACGGACTGCAAGTTGTTAAATGCAGGAGCTAGAGATATTGCAGAACCGCTGCGGCACTTGTTACAGGGCTTGTGTGTTAGCTAGCTTTCCTTGGGTACCAACAAACACCCTGAAAAGTACTCCTTCTTACAGTGTGATGGTGCGAGACTCAAACACAGAGAGCTCATGAGTAGTTGTAGAATAAACTTTACTGAAAGTTCTTGGCTGGTGCAAAACAGTATACAGTCACAGTTTTCAATGCACATCCTTGTTAGCTTAGGATTAAACCAAAAGTGAGCACTGACTTTGATCACTTAGAAAGGAGTTTAGAGGTTAGTGACAATGCTGACTACCTAGAGGGGCTAGGTAGTTTGAGTCGAACCTCGGACCGTAGTGGTGTTTGGTTCGAGATTCAAACTGGAACCCCATAAAAGTCAATGGGAGATGTTCGGGTTAATTTTGACACCCTATACAGGTGACATGGAACAAATTAGTGAAGAAAATTAGGCTCTAAGAATGACAGAAAAAAAAATAAAGAGGGTAAATACTTCATTCCTTTCACTGAGGAATGAAGGTAGCAGAGTTGAGATAGTGACATAGCACAGCTGAGGTAGTAAGGTAGTGAAGTAGCAGAGTTGAGACGACAGTGATGTAGTAGAGTTGAGGTAGTAAAGTAGTGACATAGCAGAGTTGAGATAGTAAGAAAGTGATGTAGCAAAGTTGAGGTATAAGGAGGAATTGAGGGAGTGTCCTTTCACAGTCTGACACTATCCAATCAGAGAGGATGATGTAGGGACACACCCCCAGTTATGCTTTTTCAGCAAAAAAAACTGCTGAATGACACATCATAGAGCTATAGGGATAGGTGATTCAGAAGTGAAATTTCATGGCAATATAAGCATATATTAAAACAAATTTGGAGTGGTGACTGGTTCCTTTTAAGTCCCCTCCTTTTACAGAAAAGAAAGTGAATCCCTGTTCTCTTTCATTCTGATCGGGTGTTGCCAGGTGCTGTGACGACCCCTTTACTAGTTAAAGGGGTTGAAGCAGGATCTGGTCATGTCCTCTTTTCAGTGTCAGACTGGGCCACCAGAAGATCCCTGTTACCTATCCTGGGACTCTTAGGTGAGTGCACCAGTCAATTGCGTCTGCACCCTTAGGCTATGTTCACAGTATGTAAGTTTTGTAATTCAGTGACACTGAAGATCATCTGGCGGATGATCTTTTCTGACATTGGCCGTTCCGTGATCTGGCCGGTGTCTTACTACTAAGTGTGAACATGGCCTTAATATGCACAAGCACTGAGTGTAGGCGACCCGAACATCAGACACAGGCAGCGTCTCTAACATACTACCTGACACTGCATAGAGGAGAAGAGAGTGAAGCCTGATAATTTTTCTTTTCTTCTTCCTTGTGTGCACATGGGGGCCATTACTATTGTGGACTACCATGTAAGTGTTGCAGTATGCATTTACTGCCAGGCTATGCTTGTACTTGTAGTTCTTCGGTCTTGCAGAGTTCCCTTTATACTTTTGGGCTGGACTGGAACTATTAGTACTTAGTCCCCATATATACATTGGTCATTCTTCATTCCATCTGACTATAACATCATATAATACCCAATTTGCTACTATGGGGATGGATACTGCACAGAGGGGGCCATCTGATATATAGGGACTACACAGGGGGGTCACCTACTATATGAGGACTATACTGAAGCCAATTTCACCCAACGTGCCATGTATATTAACACCAGGGCCGTACAGGGGACACAGGAGTCCAAGAGAGCGGCCTTAGCTACCATCCACCATAAGCTGATATTATTAGTGATGAATTAGGTTTTATATGATGCTATAGTCAGATGGAATTAAGAATGACCAATGTATATAAGAAGGAGATATTAGATGGATTATATTGGTTTTCCAGGTTCAGACATTTATGAACCAAACAGTCCAACTAGCCCAAAAGTATAAAGTGATCTCTGCAAGAATGAAGAACTACAAGTCCAAGCATAGCCTGGCAGTAATTGCATTGTGCAACACTTACATGGCAAAAGACTCTGCATGTGATGTGTAGAAATGCTCAGTACAACACTGAGGTACCACAAAGCCCAGCAAAGCATCAACAAGTCCATCAACAAGAACAATACTGGGAACCACCTGTAACCTGTCACCTGTGCCTAGGCTTGTTGTATATTACTGGTGCTGTGTACATTCATGGATTTCTAGGAAAGGCTGGGACTTGTAGTGCCTCATTACCCCAGTATGCGATGCTATGCTGGAAATATAATCCATTAAACAACTCTATAGACACAGAAATAAACTGTTTCAGGATAAAAATAATATGGTGATGTAAAGCTTTTTTATTTTTTATTTTTAAAGCAGCAGAACATGGAACCTATGTATATTGGGTGTCCTTCATATTTATTTATTTGTTTATGTTTTGGCAAAATGAAGGTTAGGTCATTATGAAGTATAATTGGTCCAATAGAGACCATGTCCTGTATATAACTGTGTGATACTATGTTGCAGTGTTAGTAACATTGTATATGGGGCATTTAGTCCTTTAAAAAAAGAATATTAAAAATCCCTCATACTGCTCAGTAGATGGAAAACAATCTTCTCCCTACATACATTGCTCATCCTTCCCTCCTTGTTACTATGGCAACACTACTGACACAACGTCACAGTGCAGGTCAGGTGACTGATGACATCACAATGGAATGTGAAGTGTTGTATGACATCACAATGCTATGTGACAGGTTCTATGTCTCCATGCTCTGGAGTTACTCTGTAGTTTGCAGTCAGTGAGATAGGATGGCAATACAGAGAGTGGTGGGGATTTTGTTGATTTTTGGATTGTGCTTTGGAATAGAGATCACAGAGACATCAGGTAATGGCTTCATATTGGAGGAACTTTATTTTTCTAAATGTCCATTACATTTATGTAGCTGGGAAATGTAGTTAACATCTGTATTTTTCTTTCTTGACAGTGATCAGGGATTCGGGGATTGAGAATCCCATCAAACTGGATGGAGGCCATAACAGTGAGTATTTACTATCACAATGACATTCATTATATACAAATATATATATATATAATCCTAATAGTAATAAATAACCCATAATAATCCCTGTCTTTGCTTATTACCAGGCGGAGGTCTCATCATTGGGATTGTCGGGGGGATCATCCCTGTTCTTGTCATCATTTTCTGGTAAGTTCCTGCTGGTTATATTCTGTGTTGGTCTATAGGGGGCGCAGCAGCTATTGCAGCCAGGACCCGGCTATATACAGATAATAGGGGAAGGGTCATATATGAATAGGGAAATGACTTGTGCCATCTATATAAGTTTATCTAAGGATTTTACTTTGTTTTGCAGTTCTATATATTGGTATCGCCGCTGTCGCCGCCAGACGGCAAAACAGACGGAATTGGAGGAAGTGATTGTCCATAATTCAGGTAATAATTACTATATCATAAAGGGGGAGGGGTCTAAGATCTAGATTCTAAATTGGGGCCATACACTTGTATTATACACTTGTATACCTCATATACTGTTGTTTTTGGAATTGGTCCTGGAAATGGCAGCCTGTATTCTGTCTATGCAGCAGCAGGTATAGCTTATCATAACACATGCTGATTCTAATGTCTTCCCTCTTACATTGCAGATGTTACAGACATCAATCCAACACCGAAGGACAAACCACTAGAGGAGGCACGAACCAGGGACCATAAACATGTGCCAACATATTTGGAAGCCCTGACTGTTCTGAAAAGGACGACAGAGGAGGCAGGGACTTATATAAAAAAATGGCACAAATACCAGATTGGATTCCTATTCATGGAAAATTAAAGAACCCTGTGGCCATAACCCACGGAAAAAAACACAAAGATCCAACAAAAAAAAAAGATTTGGTAGATTGGGCTCCTTTTTAAAAATCAGGAGGAGGAAGCAAGCAAACTCATGGCTCAAAAGAAGAAGAGAAAGGATTCTAAAAAAACAGAAAAAAGGCAGAAAATGAGAAGGAAGCCATCATGTTTCTGCTGCAGGTGAAACACCGGACATAGATACAGCCATATCCAGCGTACATGTATGTCCCACCTAATATGCTGAGTACAATAAATATCATACATGTAAATCCTGATGACTTCTCACCATTTCTTCCCCAGTCACACTCTTTGGGTTAGATCACTGTGATTCCTGCATTTATTACTGTTGTACTATTCTCCTGAGTGACCGGCACATGTCCTGTGCTATAATATTAAATAGCGTGTCAATGATCCTTTATGTCTTCTCCAAGTTATGCCCAGCATGTATCCCCTGAGGAAACCATCACTATAGCTGATGAAAACATGTAGGGAGGTAGGGGCAGGCTCCAGTGTGGGGCGCCCTTTTTCAAGACAATATTACTGCTCCTCCAGTGGCCTAACACGCTCTAGATAAGAGGGATCTTAAAAGACCCACAACACTAACTGCTCCTCTAGATATTGGATGCTATTGCTGTATTTTAACCTAGATGTCTACTATAGGGGACTGCATAGAAAGGGAGAACCCCTACTATGTGTACCGCACAGAGGGGTCATCTACTATAGGGGACCACGTGTGTGTGTTCGTGTGTGTGTGTGTGGGGGCAGGGACGCAATCAGGCCAGTATTGGTGGTACAGCTGTCAGGGGCCCGGGCCAAAGCTAGAATCCAGGGGGGCCCGCTGAAGCTCCTGACAGCTATACCGCACACTGCTCTTTTCTGTCATAGCAGATAGGCAGGGTCACACGACAGAAGCAGGGCCCCCTCCTCCCTTCCCACCGGGCCCCTCCCTCACCTCCTCACTAGCTTCTCTGGCTGCTTTCTCTCCTGTCGGGACAGAAGAGGAGGGGCCTAGTGCCGACTGTGTGCAGAAGACCAGAAGATAAGGACACACACAACATGGCCCCCTGGAGCTTCCCTGAGAAGAGTGTAAGTCAGGGGCGTAGCTAGGGGTTCAGACTAGGGGGGCGAGCAAGTCTGAGTGGGCCCCCAACCGATGATCTTACCCATAGGGACCCTCAGCAGACATTACTAGAATAGGGATTGAGAGCAGTGTAAAAGGCTTTCTACATTTCACATACATGGCCTTGTAAAATTTAAAGGGGTTATGCAAGATTGGAGAACCATAGCTGATTTGTTCCAGAAACAGCACCACCCCTGTCCTCAGTTTGTGTGCAGAATTGCAGCTCACTTCCACTGACAAGAACAGTGCCTAATTGTAATGCCACACATGTAAATTCTTCGGGCAGACAGTGGAATCTGCCGGAGCATATGATAGAGCCTATTCAGATTCCACACAGAGTTTTCTGACAGAATTACTCTATGCGCATATACCCTAACAGGGGTGTCAAACTCACTGCCCCCAGCTGTTGCAGAACCACAATTCCCATCATGCCTGTGCGGCTAAAGCTAATTGCTTGTTTACACAGAGAGATTTATCTGACAGATTTTTGAAGCCAAAACCAGAAACAGACTATAAACAGAGACCAGGTCATAAAGGAAAGACTGAGATTTCTCTTCTTCCCAAATCCATTCCTGTCTTTGGCTTAAAAAATCTGTCAGATAATCTGTCTGTTTAAAGGCTCTCTAAAGCTTCCAAGTTAATTGTAGTTTTGTAACAGCTGGAGGTCCCCAGTTTGACACCTGTGCTCTTTATGTTCAATGAATAATCTTCACTATATAAACAAAATGCTACTAATAATACCAGCATATACAGGACAAATAATACTGTTACACCATGATCACTACCCTCACCATACAGTTACTGGATAGTAGCGCTATATTTTCACTGAATAACATCCACAATATAAAGCCCAATATTCTCCCTAAGCAGTGACTGTATTGAGGTTGATCAAGGTGTATACAGGTTCTGCAGTTCTTATAAGTGATTATAGTGCATCTACATCCAGTGACTCACAGGAGGCGGCTTCTCTGCATGAATTGCAGTTGATGTTTTTTATGTTGTTCACATTTTCCTTTTTTTCTCCATCTGGTTCTGGCCATCATGAAGACTTCTCCGACCATGACTCTTCTCCACAGGATCTGCTAGAGAAACATTTTAGACTGCTTGATCCAGGATGATCCTCATCTCTATACAAACTCCCCGTAGTGTAGCCCCCTCTACACTGCCACTATGTAGTATAGGCCCCTTTGTAGTGTTGCCCCCCTAAGTGCAGTATAGGTCCCTCTGTAGTAGACCCCCCTCTGTACAGTACACCACCCCTTCCCCCAGTAGGCCTTCTCTGGGCAGTAAAGGGAAAGCATGTACAGGATGTAGAGGATGCTGGAAAAGCTGGATGACCCCCATCATAGATGCTTGGAAAGCTGGATGACCCCATGATACCGAGTACAAGATGCTGGAAATGACCATCATCATAAGAACTGCACTCACCACATGATGTCTTCATTGACTTCTTTATTAATTCAACGACAGTGTCATCAAACACATTGGGGATTCCAGTGGGCAACTGTCAGGGTCCTATTTCACGGACCGAGGAGGGCCTGATCAACGATGTAAACGAGCGCCGATCTGCTAGATCGCTGCCCGTTTACTGGGCCTATTCCACGGCCCAATGATCGTTGAGCGAGGGCTGCAAGTACATCGTTACCAATGTCCTTGCAGCCCTTGCAGCATACATTACCTGTCAGGTCTTTTGCTCCGCTCCGTCCTCATCCCCAGGTCCCGGCCGGTGATTGGCTGAGCGCTCCGTCAGCTGACAGGCCATTCTGAAGCCAGAGCGCGCGGGACCCGGGGAGCAGAAGACCTGACAGGTAATGTATGCTGCTGCTGCTTCTCAAATCGCCGGTCACCCGCCGTGCACCGCTATTCAACCGTAGCAATGCGCTGTGGGGGAACGATGATTTTAGGTCTGGCCCTAAATAAACGATCAGCCGATGACACGATCATCGGCTGATCGTTCTCTCTATTTCACAGAGCGAGAATGGGCCGAATCGGGCGATTATCGTTACTGTGGAATAGGGCCCTCAGGCAGTGGTAGGATACAGCCTGTTTCATTCTGATTGAGCCTCATTAAACCTCGGGGGGTTCATTGAAGCACAATCAGCACCAAACAGACTGTATCCTAGCTCTACCTGACAGCTGCCCACTGGAGTCCACAACGTCTTTGATGACACTGTTGGCAGGGGCGGAACTACCGCAGTAGCAGCTGTAGCCGCTGCTACGGGGCCCGGCACATCAGGGGGCCCGGCCAGGCTGTGATGTTTCCGGTTAGCTGTTCAGGACCTTTGTCCTGACACCAGCTAATCGGGAGAATAGTGTGTAGTGAAGCCGCCCCCCCCCCCCCTGCACGGATCCCTGCTGCTCTGCCATTTACATTGTACCTAGCTGACACACAGTGATCCGTCCTTACTGTGTGTCAGTAGCCGAGACCAGTAGGGACTTGAGTGTCCCGGCTACGGAGCTCATTAGCATAATCTCCTTCCTGAGATCTGTGACTAGAGCTGCAGTGTTGTGTCGGGACAGACGGGAGGGGAAGGAAACACACACACAGGTCCTGGCTGTATATATCATCCCCCCCTGTCCTGGCTGTATATACCCCCCCTGTCCTGGCTGTATATACCTCCCCCTGTCCTGGCTGTATATATCATCCCCCCTCTCCTGGCTGTATATATAACCCCCCCCTGTCCTGGCTGTATATATAATCCCCCCTGTCCTGGCTGTATATATAATCCCCCCTGTCCTAGCTGTATGTATAATCCCCCCCTGTCCTGGCTGTATATATAATCCCCCCCCTGTCCTGGCTGTATATATCATCCCCCCCTGTCATGTCCTGGCTGTATATATCATCCCCCCTGTCCCGGCTGCATATATCATCCCCCCTGTCCTGTCCTGGCTGTATATATCATCCCCCCTGTCCTGTTCTGGCTGTATATATCATCCCCCCCTGTCCTGTCCTGGCTGTATATACCTCCCCCTGTCCTGGCTGTATATATCATCCCCCCCTGTCCTGGCTGTATATATAATCCCCCCCTGTCCTGGCTGTATATATAATCCCCCCTGTCCTAGCTGTATGTATAATCCCCCCCTGTCCTGGCTGTATATATAATCCCCCCCCTGTCCTGGCTGTATATATCATCCCCCCCTGTCCTGTCCTGGCTGCATATACCATCCCCCCCTGTCCTGGCTGTATATATAATCCCCCCCTGTCCTGTCCTGGCTGTATATATCATCCCCCCCTGTCATGTCCTGGCTGTATATATCATCCCCCCCTGTCCTGTCCTGGCTGCATATATCATCCCCCCCTGTCCTGGCTGTATATATCATCCCCCCCTGTCCTGTCCTGGCTGTATATATCATCCCCCCCTGTCATGTCCTGGCTGTATATATCATCCCCCCCTGTCATGTCCTGGCTGTATATATCATCCCCCCTGTCCCGGCTGCATATATCATCCCCCCCTGTCCTGTCCTGGCTGTATATATCATCCCCCCTGTCCTGTTCTGGCTGTATATATCATCCCCCCCTGTCCTGTCCTGTCTGTATATATCATCCCCCCTGTCCTGGCTGTATATATCATCCCCCCCTGTCCTGGCTGTACGTATAATCCCCCTGTCCTGGCTGTATATATAATCCCCCCTGTCCTGGCTGTATATATAATCCCCCCTGTCCTGGCTGTATATATAATCCCCCCTGTCCTGGCTGTATATATCACCCCCCCCTGTCCTGGCTGTATATATCATCCCCCCCCCTTTCCTGGCTGCATATATCACCCCCCCCCCCCTTTCCTGGCTGTATATATCACCCCCCTCTGTCCTGGCTGTATATATCAACCCCCCTTTCCTGGATGTATATATCAACCCCCCCCCCCCCCCCCCGGCCTGGCTGTATACAACGCGCACACACAAACACCGCTGGCCTGGCTGGATGTAAGTATATAAGTAATACTATATTAACACTATTGGCGTGTTTGGAGGGGGGGGGGGGGGGGGCTATTTAAAAGTTCGCTATGGGGCCCAGCCATTTCTAGTTACGCCCCTGCCTGTTGGTGAATTAAGTCCATGAAGACATCATGTGGTGAGTGCAGTTCTTATCTTTCTATGATGTTGGTCATTATCTGGAATCCTAAAATATGAACTAGCACCACCAGGTCTCCCCCATTCCTTGTGAGGTGCTTGCTGATGCTAGTTGGGAGTGCAGTGCCACTTTTCTGTCCTGCTGCAATATGCTGGAAAGCTGGCTAACCTCCATCATACAGGATGTTGGGAAGCTGACTAACCTCCATCATACAGGATGCTGGGAAGCTGACTAACCTCCATCATACAGGATGCTGGGAAGCTGGCTAACCTCCATCATACAGGATGCTGGGAAGCTGACTAACCTCCATCATACAGGATGCTGGGAAGCTGGGTGATCTCCATCATACAGGATGCTGGAAAGCTGACTAACCTCCATCATACAGGATGCTGGGAAGCTGGCTAACCTCCATCATACAGGATGCTGGAAAGCTGGCTAACCTCCATCATACAGGATGCTGGGAAGCTGGCTAACCTCCATCATACAGGATGCTGGGAAGCTGGCTAACCTCCATCATACAGGATGCTGGGAAGCTGGCTAACCTCTATCATACAGGATGCTGGGAAGCTGGCTAACCTCCATCATACAGGATGCTGGGAAGCTGGCTAACCTCCATCATACAGGATGCTGGGAAGCTGACTAACCTCCATCATACAGGATGCTGGGAAGCTGACTAACCTCCATCATACAGGATGCTGGGAAGCTGGGTGATCTCCATCATACAGGATGCTGGAAAGCTGGCTAACCTCCATCATACAGGATGCTGGGAAGCTGGCTAACCTCCATCATACAGGATGCTGGGAAGCTGGCTAACCTCCATCATACAGGATGCTGGGAAGCTGGCTAACCTCCATCATAGAGGATGCTGGGAAGCTGGCTAACCTCCATCATACAGGATGCTGGAAAGCTGGCTAACCTCCATCATACAGGATTCTGGGAAGCCGGCTAACCTCCATCATAGAGGATGCTGGGAAGCTGGCTAACCTCCATCATAGAGGATGCTGGGAAGCTGGTGACCTCCATCATAGAGGATGCTGGGAAGCTGGTGACCTCCATCATTCATGAGGCTGGAAAGCTGGCTAACCTCCATCATAGAGGATGCTGGGAAGCTGGCTAACCTCCATCATAGAGGATGCTGGGAAGCTGGTGACCTCCATCATACAGGATGCTGGGAAGCTGGCTAACCTCCATCAAACAGGATGCTGGAAAGCTGGCTAACCTCCATCATACAGGATGCTGGAAAGCTGGCTAACCTCCATCATACAGGATGCTGGAAAGCTGGCTAACCTCCATCATACAGGATGCTGGGAAGCCGGCTAACCTCCATCATACAGGATGCTGGAAAGCTGGCTAACCTCCATCATACAGGATGCTGTTGAGCTGGCTAACCTCTATCATACAGGATGCTGTTGAGCTGGCTAACCTCTATCATACAGGATGCTGTTGAGCTGGCTAACCTCTATCATACAGGATGCTGTTGAGCTGGCTAACCTCCATCATTCATGAGGCTGGGAAGCTGGCTAACCTCCATCATACAGGATGCTTGGAAGCTGGGTGACCTCCATCATGCTGTGCAGCCCCTCTCTCCTCCTCAGGCTGTTTATTCTGGTAGCAATAAGGTTACTATCTGACACGTGGTTAGCGCCGGGGTGGGGCTTATGTTAATGAAGGTGGGGCTTATCGGGACCCACGAGACATTCATTCAGCGGCAAAATTGATGCCAACTCCCCCTCCCTGTGAATCCCCACTGTCCAGTAAGGCCCCCTCTGTGCAGTGCAACAGACACACACCTACCCACCGAGTGCAACAGACACACGCCTACTCACCTCACCCGTTCCCCAGCTCTTCTGAAGCCGAGCCCATCCTCTTCTAGCTTCCTGTGCAGGCAGGCAGCCTAACTTGCAGAGGCTGCCTGCACAGGAAGCCCCTGTGTCTCTGCTCCAGCATGATGTTCCCTTTAGCTGTGCGTGCATCTTAAAGTTGTACGCACAGCTAAAGGTCACATCTGTCAGTGGGCCCCCAGCCTTGGTGGGCTCGGGAGCGGCAGACCCCCCTTGCCCCCCTCTAATTTCGCTACTGGTATAAGTGTGTGTGAGTGTGTGTGTGTGTGTGTGTTTGCATGTAATTGTGCATATTACAGCTAAAAGATGATGTAAGAGGCTTATAAGGTTCTGAATCAGCTAAGGTGTATGATGTTCTGCAGCAGCTGAGGTGTGTATGAGGAGGCTCTGCATCAACTAAGGTGTATGATGTTCTGCAGCAGCAGCTGAGGTGTAAGAGGATTTTATGCATCAGCTAAGGTGTATAATATTCTGCAGCAGCTGAGGTGTGTATGAGGAGGCTCTGCATCAGCTAAGGTGTATGATGTTCTGCAGCAGCTGGGGTGTATGAGGTTCTGCATCAGCTAAGGTGTATGATATTCTGCAGCAGCTAAGGTGTATGAGGAGGCTCTGCATCAGCTAAGGCGTATGATGTTCTGCAGTAGCAGCTGAAGTCTAAGAGAATGTTCTGCATCAGCTAAGGTGTATGATGTTCTGCAGCAGCTGAGGTGTGTATGAAGATGTTCTGCATCAGCTAAGGTGTATGATGTTCTGCAGCAGCAGCAGCAGCTGAAGTGTGTATGAGGAGGCTCTGCATCAGCTGAGGTGTATGATGTTCTGCAGCTGAGGTGTGTATAAGGAGGCTCTGCATCAGCTAAGGTGTATGGTGAGGTTCTGCAGCAGCTGAGGTGTATGATGTTCCGCTGCAGCTGTGGTGTATTATGAGGTTCTGCAGCAGCTAAGGTGTATGATGAGGTTCTGCAGCAACTGAAGTGTATGATGAGCTGCCGCAGCAGCTGAGGTGTGTGTTATGATGTTCTGCAGCAGCTGTGGTGTATGATGAGGTTCTATGTGTATCTTTATGAGCAACAGCCTCTTACCAGACAACAACTTTTAGCTGTAATTTTTGTAAGTTCCAGCATATAGCCCAGCTGCTGCAGAACCTCATAATACATCTCAGCAGCTGCAGAACCTCATAATACACCTCAGCTGCTGCAGAACCTCATAACACACCTCAGCTGCTGCAGAACCATATAAAACACTTCAGTTGCTGCAGAAACTTATAATACACCTCAGCTGCTGCAGAACCTTATAACACACTTCAGTTGCTGCAGAACCTCATAATACACCTCAGCTGCTGCAGAACCTTATAATACATCTCAGCTGCTGCAAAACCTGATAATACACCTCACCTGCTGCAGAACCTCATAATACACCTCACCTGCTGCAGAACCTTATAATACATCTCAGCTGCTGCAAAACCTTATAATACATCTCAGCTGCTGCAGAACCTTATAATACATCTCAGCTGCTGCAAAACCTGATAATACACCTCACCTGCTGCAGAACCTTATAATACATCTCAGCTGCTGCAAAACCTGATAATACACCTCACCTGCTGCAGAACCTCATAATACACCTCAGCTGCTGCAGAACCACATAATACACCTCACCTGCTGCAGAACCTCATAATACACCTCAGCTGCTGCAGAACCTCATAATACACCTCACCTGCTGCAGAACCACATAATACACCTCACCTGCTGCAGAACCTCATAATACACCTCAGCTGCTGCAGAACCTCATAATACACCTCACCTGCTGCAGAACCTCATAATAAACCTCAGCTGCTGCAGAACCTTATAATACATCTCAGCTGCTGCAAAACCTGATAATACACCTCACCTGCTGCAGAACCTCATAATACACCTCAGCTGCTGCAGAACCTCATAATACACCTCACCTGCTGCAGAACCTCATAATACACCTCACCTGCTGCAGAACCTCATAATACACCTCAGCTGCTGCAGAACCTCATAATACACCTCACCTGCTGCAGAACCTCATAATACACCTCAGCTGCTGCAGAACCTTATAATACATCTCAGCTGCTGCAAAACCTGATAATACACCTCACCTGCTGCAGAACCTCATAATACACCTCAGCTGCAGCAGAACCTCATAATACACCCAATCTGCTGCAGAACCTCATAATACACCTCAGCTGCTGCAGAACCATATAAAACACTTCATTTGCTGCAGAACCTTATAATACACCTCAGCTGCTGCAGAACCTTATAACACACTTCAGTTGCTGCAGAACCTCATAATACACCTCAGCTGCTGCAGAACCTCATAATACACCTCAGCTGCTGCAGAACCTCATAATACATCTCTGCTGCTGCAGAAGTTTTATCATAATACACCCCATCTGCTGCAGAACCTCATAATACACCTCAGCTGCTGCAGAACCTTATAACACACTTCAGTTGTTGCAGAACCTCATAATACATCTCAGCTGCTGCAGAACCTTATAACACACTTCAGTTGCTGCAGAACCTTATAGTACATCTCAGCTGCTGCAGAACCTTATAACA
The DNA here is from genome assembly GCF_027789765.1 of Dendropsophus ebraccatus. Lineage (NCBI taxonomy): Eukaryota > Metazoa > Chordata > Amphibia > Anura > Hylidae > Dendropsophus > Dendropsophus ebraccatus. Next base: position 72,699,354 of record NC_091455.1, on the reverse strand, counting down.
CACTTCAGTTGCTGCAGAACCTAATAATACACCTCAGTTGCTGCAGAACCTTATAACACACTTCAGTTGCTGCAGAACCTCATAATACACCTCAGCTGCTGCAGAACCTTATAACACACTTCAGTTGCTGCAGAACCTTATAATACACCTCAGCTGCTGCAGAACCTTATAACACACTTCAGTTGCTGCAGAACCTCATAATACATCTCAGCTGCTGCAGAACCTTATAACACACTTCAGTTGCTGCAGAACCTCATAATACACCTCAGCTGCTGCAGAACCTAATCATACACCTTAGCTGCTGCAGAACCTTATAACACACACGTCAGCTCCTGAAGAACCTCATACACTTCAGCTGCTGAAGAACCTCATAATACATCTCAGCTGCTGCAGAACCTTATAACACACTTCAGTTGCTGCAGAACCTCATAATACACCTCAGCTGCTGCAGAACCTTATAACACACTTCAGTTGCTGCAGAACCTTACAATACACCTCAGATGCTGCAGAACCTTATAACACACTTCAGTTGCTGCAGAACCTCATAATACATCTCAGCTGCTGCAGAACCTTATAACACACTTCAGTTGCTGCAGAACCTCATAATACACCTCAGCTGCTGCAGAACCTTATAACACACCTCAGTTGCTGCAGAACCTTATAATACACCTCAGCTCCTGCAGAACCTTTTGACACTTCAGTTGCTGCAGAACCTCATAATACACCACAGCTGCTGCAGAACCTCATCATTCACCTCAGCTGCTGCAGAACCTCATACACCTCAGCTACTGAAGAACCTCATAATACATCTCAGCTGCTGCATAACTTTTATCATAATACACCTCACCTGCTGCAGAACCTCATAATACACCTCACCTGCTGCAGAACCTCATAATACACCTCAGCTGCTGCAGAACCTCATAATACACCTCACCTGCTGCAGAACCTCATAATACACCTCAGCTGCTGCAGAACCTTATAATACATCTCAGCTGCTGCAAAACCTGATAATACACCTCACCTGCTGCAGAACCTCATAATACACCTCAGCTGCTGCAGAACCTCATAATACACCCAATCTGCTGCAGAACCTCATAATACACCTCAGCTGCTGCAGAACCATATAAAACACTTCATTTGCTGCAGAACCTTATAATACACCTCAGCTGCTGCAGAACCTTATAACACACTTCAGTTGCTGCAGAACCTCATAATACACCTCAGCTGCTGCAGAACCTCATAATACACCTCAGCTGCTGCAGAACCTCATAATACATCTCTGCTGCTGCAGAAGTTTTATCATAATACACCCCATCTGCTGCAGAACCTCATAATACACCTCAGCTGCTGCAGAACCTTATAACACACTTCAGTTGTTGCAGAACCTCATAATACATCTCAGCTGCTGCAGAACCTTATAACACACTTCAGTTGCTGCAGAACCTTATAGTACATCTCAGCTGCTGCAGAACCTTATAACACACTTCAGTTGCTGCAGAACCTAATAATACACCTCAGCTGCTGCAGAACCTTATAACACACTTCAGTTGCTGCAGAACCTCATAATACACCTCAGCTGCTGCAGAACCTTATAACACACTTCAGTTGCTGCAGAACCTTATAATACACCTCAGCTGCTGCAGAACCTTATAACACACTTCAGTTGCTGCAGAACCTCATAATACATCTCAGCTGCTGCAGAACCTTATAACACACTTCAGTTGCTGCAGAACCTCATAATACACCTCAGCTGCTGCAGAACCTAATCATACACCTTAGCTGCTGCAGAACCTTATAACACACACGTCAGCTCCTGAAGAACCTCATACACTTCAGCTGCTGAAGAACCTCATAATACATCTCAGCTGCTGCAGAACCTTATAACACACTTCAGTTGCTGCAGAACCTCATAATACACCTCAGCTGCTGCAGAACCTTATAACACACTTCAGTTGCTGCAGAACCTTACAATACACCTCAGATGCTGCAGAACCTTATAACACACTTCAGTTGCTGCAGAACCTCATAATACATCTCAGCTGCTGCAGAACCTTATAACACACTTCAGTTGCTGCAGAACCTCATAATACACCTCAGCTGCTGCAGAACCTTATAACACACCTCAGTTGCTGCAGAACCTTATAATACACCTCAGCTCCTGCAGAACCTTTTGACACTTCAGTTGCTGCAGAACCTCATAATACACCACAGCTGCTGCAGAACCTCATCATTCACCTCAGCTGCTGCAGAACCTCATACACCTCAGCTACTGAAGAACCTCATAATACATCTCAGCTGCTGCATAACTTTTATCATAATACACCCCATCTGCTGCAGAACCTCATAATACACCTCAGCTGCTGCAGAACCTTATAACACACTTCAATTGCTGCAGAACCTTATAATACACCTCAGCTGCTGCAGAACCTTTTAACACACTTCAGTTGCTGCAGAACCTCATAATACACCTCAGCTGCTGCAGAACCTCATACACCTCATACACCTCACCTGGCAAAAGACTCTGCATGTGATGTGTAGAAATGCTCAGTACAACACTGAGGTACCACAAAGCCCAGCAAAGCATCAACAAGTCCATCAACAAGAACAATACTGGGAACCACCTGTAACCTGTCACCTGTGCCTAGGCTTGTTGTATATTACTGGTGCTGTGTACATTCATGGATTTCTAGGAAAGGCTGGGACTTGTAGTGCCTCATTACCCCAGTATGCCATGCTATGCTGGAAATATAATCCATTAAACAACTCTATAGAGTTGTAAAAGCAGCAGAACATGGAACCTATGTATATTGGGTGTCCTTCATATTTATTTATTTGTTTATGTTTTGGCAAAATGAAGGTTAGGTCATTATGAAGTATAATTGGTCCAATAGAGACCATGTCCTGTATATAACTGTGTGATACTATGTTGCAGTGTTAGTAACATTGTATATGGGGCATTTAGTCCTTAAAAAAAAGAATATTAAAAATCCCTCATACTGCTCAGTAGATGGAAAACAATCTCCTCCCTACATACATTGCTCATCCTTCCCTCCTTGTTACTATGGCAACACTACTGACACAACGTCACAGTGCAGGTCAGGTGACTGATGACATCACAATGGAATGTGAAGTGTTGTATGACATCACAATGCTATGTGACAGGTTCTATGTCTCCATGCTCTGGAGTTACTCTGTAGTTTGCAGTCAGTGGGATAGGATGGCAATACAGAGAGTGGTGGGGATTTTGTTGATTTTTGGATTGTGCTTTGGAATAGAGATCACAGAGACATCAGGTAATGGCTTCATATTGGAGGAACTTTATTTTTCTAAATGTCCATTACATTTATGTAGCTGGGAAATGTAGTTAACATCTGTATTTTTCTTTCTTGACAGTGATCAGGGATTCGGAGATTGAGAATCCCATCAAACTGGATGGAGGCCATAACAGTGAGTATTTACTATCACAATGACATTCATTATATACAAATATATATATATATATATATATATATATATATATATATATATATATAAAATCCTAATAGTAATAAATAACCCATAATAATCCCTGTCTTTGCTTATTACCAGGCGGAGGTCTCATCATTGGGATTGTCGGGGGGATCATCCCTGTTCTTGTTATCATTTTCTGGTAAGTTCCTGCTGGTTATATTCTGTGTTGGTCTATAGGGGGCGCAGCAGCTATTGCAGCCAGGACCCGGCTATATACAGATAATAGGGGGAGGGTCATATATGAATAGGGAAACGACTTGTGCCATCTATATAAGTTTATCTAAGGATTTTACTTTGTTTCGCAGTGCTATATATTGGTATCGCCGCTGTCGCCGCCAGACGGCAAAACAGACGGAATTGGAGGAAGTGATTGTCCATAATTCAGGTAATAATTACTATATCATAAAGGGGGAGGGGTCTAAGATCTAGATTCTAAATTGGGGCCATACACTTGTATTATACACTTGTATACCTCATATACTGTTGTTTTTGGAATTGGTCCTGGAAATGGCAGCCTGTATTCTGTCTATGCAGCAGCAGGTATAGCTTATCATAACACATGCTGATTCTAATGTCTTCCCTCTTACATTGCAGATGTTACAGACATCAATCCAACACCGAAGGACAAACCACTAGAGGAGGCACGAACCAGGGACCATAAACATGTGCCATCATATTTGGAAGCCCTGACTGTTCTGAAAAGGACGACAGAGGAGGCCGGGACTTATATAAAAAAAATGGCACAAATACCAGATTGGATTCCTATTCATGGAAAATTAAAGAACCCTGTGGCCATAACCCACGGAAAAAAACACAAAGATCCAACAAAAAAAAAAAGATTTGGTAGATTGGGCTCCTTTTTAAAAATCAGGAGGAGGAAGCAAGCAAACTCATGGCTCAAAAGAAGAAGAGAAAGGATTCTAAAAAAACAGAAAAAAAGGCAGAAAATGAGAAGGAAGCCATCATGTTTCTGCTGCAGGTGAAACACCGGACATAGATTCAGCCACATCCAGCGTACATGTATGTCCCACCTAATATGCTGAGTACAATAAACATCATGCATGTAAATCCTGATGACTTCTCACCATTTCTTCCCCAGTCACACTCTTTGGGTTAGATCACTGTGATTCCTGCATTTATTACTGTTGTACTATTCTCCTGAGTGACCGGCACATGTCCTGTGCTATGATATTAAATAGCGTGTCAATGATCCTTTTTGTCTGCTACAAGTTATGCCCAGCATGTATCCCCTGAGGAAACCATCACTATAGCTGATGAAAACATGTAGGGAGGTAGGGGCACGATCAAGCGTGGGGCGCCCTTTTTCAAAAAAATATTACTGCTCCGCCAGAGGCCTAACACGGTCTAGATAAGAGGGATCTAAAAAGACCCACAACACTAACTGCTCCTCTAGATCCTGTCTTCACAATTTTCCATTACTATTTATTATTGCTGTATAACTTGGATGTTATTATTGGATATTGGATGTTATTGCTGTATTTTAACCTGGATGTCTACTATAGGGGACTGCATAGAAAGGGAGAGCCCCTACTATGGGTACCACACAGAGGGGTCATCTACTATAAGGGACCAAGTTTGTGTGTTCGTGTGTGTGTGTGTGTGTGGGGGGGGGGGGGGGGGGGTGCTCCTCTGTAGCTGAATTCACATACTGCATTGATAGTGTCAGACTGTGAATTACATGGTGAGCCAGAGTTTGACATGTCTGTTCTACAATATATCGCCATTCTATGTTGATACTAATAACTACATGAACACTGAGTGTAGATGATCAAGACTTCCGACTATGGCAGCGTCATTAACATACTACCTGATCTGGCATAGAGGAGAAGAGAGCCGGACGGTGGGAGCAGAAGCTGCAGTGAAGTGTGGCAAGTCAATGGGAGATGTTCAGGTTAATTTTTATACCTATAGTGGCGAGGAGAAGCAGGAATTACCATCCAGATAAGGAAATATAGAACAACTTAATGAAGAAAATTTGGCTTTAAGAATGACAAGAAAAAAAATAAATAGGGTAAAATACTTTATTCTTTTCAATTGATAACTGATGTAGCAGAGTTGAGATAGTGATATGGCAGAGCTAAGGTAGTAAGGTAGTGACGTAGCAGAGTTCAGGCGGCAGTGACGTAGCAGAGTTGAGGTAGTAAGGTAGTGATGTAGCAGAGTTGAGGCGGCAGTGACGTAGCAGAGCTGAGGCGTCAGTGACGTAGCAGAGTTGAGGTTACAGTGACGTAGCAGAGTTGAGATAGTAAAGTAGTGACATCTGGTAGTGGGAGTCGCACAGTGACATCTGGTAGCGGGAGTCTTGTGTACACATACATATTATGCCGAACTATACTTGTTAGAAACAACAGTGGACCCTGCTCTGGGACAATACACAGGCATGGGAGGAGGAAACGCTTTCTCTCCCGACTTGCTTTGCCTCCCCCACAATCCATAAAGTGAGTGGGGCGTACACCACGGAAAATTCCTGCCTGATTTGCCCAAAAATGTGTGCCTTTTCCATGGTGCATGCCAGGGGCATAGTTCAAAAATATGTCCCTTTGTGTCTAAACTCATGGGACACCTGGTTCATCCTTATATAGTCAACCTTTTACTAACTCTTAAATAAATCTTTTACAATCCTTTATATTTTCACAATGTTACAATGACGGACATCTTTTCGAACGGCCATCATTTTAGCATCAAATGACGGCCATTTATAATGTAAAGACGGCTGCAAATAATGTTCAGGAACTTTTTTTGCAGATGTCCTTTTGATAGGTGTTTGAAAAAGTATCTGTGAAATCCTATTGTGGGAACATAACCTCAGAGAAAATCTAGTAATTTTTCAAATGTAAGGGACAACACTTCAAACTTTTTCATAAATATGGTTCATTGTAAGAAACGTGTCAAGAATTTGGCTGTATACTGTATTTCTCCAGAGATCAGCCAAACCCTCTTTCATCTTACAGTCTCTGACAGTCAGGGCCGGTGCACACAGAGCAAAAAAGGCACAAATTTCAAGCGGAGCCTGCGTCACGGACACCACTTGAAATTCTGCCTATCCCACTGATAAAATGGTACTTCTCGTGCGTCTCTGCTCTCCGCTCAAAGAATTGACATAGATTTCTGCCATGATTTATGCTTGTAGGCGTAAATAATGGCAGATATCTGCACCTGCTCAGGAGGTGTGTGCCTCTAAGTGAATCGGACAGGGCAATTTGGGGTGGGGACAAATTTCAGACCTGCGTACGAGTACGCCATTCTTTTTAAACGCCCCCTTTTGTTTTCGCAACAACTTTTTTTGCCCATTTTTCGGCCGTGTTTTGGACAGCTGTCATTTTAGCACCAAAATGCGGCCAGTTTATACAAATTACAGCCATAATTTACAGGCTACCAGCTACATTTTGGCACCAAAAAAGACCTTGTGGGAACATAGCCAAACAGTATTTTACTCTTATTGTACTGTGTGTGAACATTGCCTCAGAAGTACTGCACCTTTTTGACCATTTTTTTTTTTTTTTAGCAATAGGTTACCTTCAGTTTCTATTTAGAAGATCGACATATGGCCACATCCATAGCAGATTTTGGTACTTGATCTCCATGGCTGTGGGTAGCTACCAAATTCCTGAAAACATGGAGGAATACAGCTGCTCTAACTGCATTATAAGCAGTCCATGTCCTTGTGATTGTAAGAGGTTAAACCATAATACAATGGCAGAATCGAAATCACTGCTATTTAATATTTTTACCATACAAATGAGGTTTTCTTTCACATTTTTCACATGGCTTGGCTCAGAAATGGACAGACAGGACATAAAAGTGCTTAAAAGCCCAATAAAACGGAAGTGACTGCAGTGATATAACTATTGTGACAATGTGGAGCACTTAGAATATATCTCTCAAATAAATGATTTCCAATCGATTATAAACAACACTCAAAAGCCGGTGTGCAATCTATTTCAATAGCTGCAATAATCATGTTTTATTTTTCAGGTAAGAGATTGAAAAGCTCAGGAACCATTTTTAACATAACAAAAGAAAGACATTACATCACACATCATACAGTGATTGATTTGTAAACCAGGAATAGGAACACCCAGCAACTTCGCCATACTCCATAGAAAAGTCTCACAATGCCACCATTGTAAGGTTGTGTGCCTTTAAAATATATTTCTAAACAAATTGCGTATTCACAATTTGAATGGAAGTCAAATGTTTACTGCAAAGCTATCAAACAAAAAGCCAAAGATTTTATTTTAAGTCAGTGAACGCATTCATTTCTGTGCATTTTTCTGTATGTTTTGCATTAATAAAAGTCAAATGACACAGATAGTTACATAGTACAGAGCAGTTAGGCTAAAAGCATGGTAAATGCACTGTTTTGTAGATAGATCAACTTTGGATTTTAGAGCCAGCATAATATAATTATAATATTAGAGAAGGTTGGCCAAAAGGAGTATAATAAGAGTTAAAGGGAATGTGTCGCAAAGTTAAAAAAAATTTCGAAAGTGTTAAAACTGAATTTGTTATTTTTTTTGTTAATTTATAAGTGGTTTTCATTTTTTTTTACATCTAAGGAAATATGAAAAATTAACAATCTAATTTTCCATATTTCCCAGTGATGACCACCAGGGGGAGCTCCACCAGGAAACTGCTGGTAAAAGCAGCCTGAAAGTCGGCTGCTGAAAAAAAGAGGCTGTCTCTGCTCAACTGCTGTGACATCATCACCTCCCTCCTCTTTTCACAGGGGAAACAAAGAGGGGAAAGGTGCTATTATGTGTACTGCTGGGCAGCGCCATTTTGTTGTTGTCTGCACAGCAGTACACATATACAAGTGTGTCCCTAGCCTTTCATAATAAACCTCAACAGCTGCAGAACCTCCTAATACACCTCAACCTGCTGCAGAACCTCAGACAGCTCGCCTGCTCACACTCATCTCCCAAACTTCTCACCGCCCATCCCCCGCATGCACATAGTATTGTTGTTACACTCATACAGACAGCTCATGTTATACATTCCACATGTAGAGGGTATGTAATACAGGAAAGTACAGGTTATTGCTCTCTGGTGTCAGCAGTGTCACACGTTACAAGGGTAGAGGAGGTATGTGTGTGTGTGTGTATATATATATATATATATATTATACTTTCCTGTATGTGTGTGTGTGTGTATATATATATATATATATATATATATACACACACACACACCTCTGTGTAATGTGTGACACTGCTGACACCAGAGAGCAATAGCCTGTACTTTCCTGTATGTGTGTATATATACACAGAGGTGTGTATATATATATATATATATATATATATATATATATATATATATATATGGGTAGAGGATATGTGTGTGTGTGTGTGTGTGTGTGTATATATATATATATATATATATATATATATATATATATACATATAGTGTTACCTTGGTTTAATAGTAACTTGGTTTAAGAGTGTTTTGGTTTAAGAGCTCACAGTTTTTAAAAATTGTGACTTGGTTTAAGAGCATTGTTTTGGTTTAAGAGCTCCCTTTACTAGGTGGGAGCGCGAGTGGGGGAGGGGCATGGTCTGCATAACGGGGTCTACAGCACTGTACTCA
>NC_091455.1:68285237-68412737 GCF_027789765.1 Dendropsophus ebraccatus | reverse complement strand
AATTACCCATAGTATGTCAAGTCCTACCCAACTGGTGATCCTGGGGCCCCTGTTTTTTTATCAGTAGGATGAGCACATGTACTTCAGTTTGACAACGCATACCACTGTACTTGAGGCACCACACAACAACTAGTCTCCTGTTGAAACTGATTGCAATAAAGAGTACAATCTGTCACCGAGAGGACTTGTGAAGGATCGTGGGCAATGTGATTTATTAGACTGGAATGGAGGTCACAAGACACACTGTATAGGACTGATCATTACAGGATTTCCACAGAATTGACATAAGAGGAAAGATGAATCTATGAAGTACAAGAACCATGAAGTAGGAATGCTTCTAACATTTTAATATGGTTGAGGGACTTTGAGGATTTCAGTTCTTGGTGGGAAGAAAGCATATGCAAAATAGCTCTCACACCTCTTGAGCAAAGAGATGTCCCTTCAAGTTAAAGGGGTTGGCCACTTTATAGTAAAATTGCTCAGTGTACAGTATTAGTAAGTGTACTCAATATATATACTGACAGCAGCTCCCTGTGTACCTCATAGAGCTAATATCAGACTCCTCTCCTCCAGGCTGGGCTGCCCTGCTCTGTAGTGTTTTGGTCCATAAGATTGCTGACATGGAGGAGCATGTAACCAGGCCCCGCCCCCCAGTGTCCACCACTGAGCCTGTATATGTCTATGGAGAACACAGTGGACAGGGCATGGTCACATGCTCCTCTATGTCAGCCATTTTGTGGACTGAAGAAAAGAGAGCAGGGCACCCCAGCTTGGTGAAGGGGAGTCTGATTTTAGCTCTATGAGGTAAACAGGAAGCTGCTGTCAGTATATACATTGAGCACACTTACTAATACTTTGTACTGACCTATTTTACTAAAAAGTGGCCAACCCCTTTAAGTATCACTTTTTACATTTTTTACATTTACATAGCGTAGTTAGCATTTGTATACAAATAGTCTCTTTCTTAACCCTTAGGCGACCCTGGACATACCTGTATGTCCAGGGCCGGCCACAGGTGTTCAGAGCAGGGCCGCGCGGTCCCGGGTGCGTCATGTAGCCCAGGACCGCAGCTATTAGCTGGCACGGTCCGATCGCCGTGCCTGCTAATTAGATTATCGGATGCAGCTGTCAAAGATGACAGCTGCATCCGATTACCTGATGCAGCCGTTCCCTGGTGTCTAGTGGCGGAGAACGCTTATCGGCTGGGGTCTGCGCCGTAATGACGCTTATCCTGGCTCGCATTCGGTTGCTTCTGGCTGCAGCAGCTGGAAGCAATCGAGTGCCTATCTCATCGATCTATGCTGTATTACTATGCAGCATAGATGGCAATGAGAGATCAGTGTACTTATACTAGATGTCCCCCAGGGGGACTTCTAGTATAAGTGTAAAAGTAAAAAAAAAAAGTGTCATTAATAATAAAAAGCCCCCTCCCCTAATAAAAGTGTGAATAACCCCCCTTTTCCCATGTTATAAATAAAAATAAATAAACAAGTTTTGTATCGCCGCGTGCGTAATCACCAGAACTATTAATTAATCACATTCCTGATCTCGCACGGTAAATGGCGCAAGCGCAAAAAAATACCGTAGTGCAAAATTTAGAATTTTTGTAAAATTGTAATAAAAAGCGATCAAAAAGTCGCATATGCACAATCAAGGTACCGATAGAAAGAACACATCATGGCACAAAAAATGACACCTCACACAGCCCCATAGACCCAAGGATAAAAGCGCTATAAGTATGGGAATGGAGCGATTTTAAGGAACATATATTTGTTAACAATGGTTTGAATTTTTTACAAGCCATCAGATAATATAAAAGTTATATATGTTACATATCGTTGTAATCGTAACAACTTGAGGAACATATATAATAGTTTTACCCCAGGGCGATTGGCGTAAAAATAAAAATACCCTCCAAATAAAAGAAATGCGAATTTTTTTCTGGTTTCACAGTGTACTTTATGAAAAAATTCAGCCTGTCATTGCAAAGTACAATTAGTGACGCAAAAAATAAGGGCTCATGTGGGTTTCTAGGTAATTAAGAGGTTGTACCTCGCAATGCGTCGGCGCTGCTATGTTTTTATCTGTTTATTATTTTAAGATGCATCCCCAATAAAGTTTGGAAGTTTTATGGAGCTGTGAACTACTGTTGTTTGAAAAAATGCAAGTGCTATGGCCTTTTAAGCCCAAGGAGGAAGAAACGAAAACGCAAAAATTTAAATTGGCCCGGTCCTCTAAGGGTTAAAAGTAGTTAAGCCCTTAACACCCGAGCCCATTTTTTAAATCTGGCCTCTTTCATTTTTTGCGGTTATAGCTCTGTGATTTTTTTTACAGTTTTACTTTATTTTGCTGTCCCAACTTGGGGACTTTACCATCTAATCGCCGGATGACAGGCACAATAAATTGCAGTGATCTGTACTGCATTGTATTGTGCCTCTCGTTGGCATAGCTGATCACTTTGAAGGCCTTAGGGAGACCTCCGTTTGTCATAGCTGTGCTATCACTTCATATAACCCCAATATTGAAAACAGGGAGAATTCTCCCTCTGTTCTGCCTTATAGATGCTGACCGCAGCGTCTATAGAGTTACCTGTCAGGATCCAAGCACAGCTGGCAGTGGCGTCAGGTGCCTGGCCAGGCAGGGCTGTATTTACCACTAGGAACCCTTGGTCCAGTGCCTAGGCCAGCAGCTTGCAGGGGGCAGCACCAGGGAGCAGGAGGAAGGAGATTTTAAGCCGTTAAAAAACATGAAAAATGGGATTCAGATAATGTTTCTACATGTAGAGAAATGCATGTGGCCAAAACCATGCTCCCCAAAATGGGGAGTCTTCAGGTTTAGTGCCTAGGGCAGCAGCTGTCAATATGTCCCTGTGTCTGGCTATCATGGCACGTCCACAGTTCCATCTGTGGACGTAACTAAGTCCATGAGCGGGAATGCCCCACAAAAATTAATGTACAGTTACATCATCAGTCCTATATGCTTTGAAGGGAACCTATCAGTGGTTTCAGGCTTCCTAAATCATCAGTGAAAGGGGTTCTCCTGAAAAAAAAAAAAAAAACGTTTTCAAATCAACTGGTGCTAGACAGTTAAACAGATCTGTAAATTGCTTCTATTTAAAAATCTCAAGCCTTCCAGTACTTATCAGCTGCTGTATATCCTGCAGGAAGTGGTGTTTTATTTCCAGTCTGACAAGGTGACCTCTGCTGCCACCTCTGTCCATGACTGGAACTGTCCAGAGCAGTAACAAATCCCCATAGAAAACTTCTCCCGTGGACAGTTCTTGCTATAGAGTGACAGCCTGGAGTAACATCACTGCAGAGCACCACACCAAATCAATATTCCTTAAAAAGGCAGCGGATGAACGTAATAATGGGATAAAGTATAACCCCAAGCGCCAGTGCACCGAAAACCCGAATTAGCAAATCAATAAAAACTATGATTTAAAAAAAAAGGACCACGATTGTAAATAATGAAAGTAATAGATAGGTCTCTCCATATGTGTGAATGAAAATAAGCTGCATGACTAGTTACCCTGTTTCCTGTGAGTTTTTTAACCTATGATGAAGTCAGACCATTTAAGAATAAATCACACAGTATCTTGTTTTATTAATGGAGCCTAGAGATGTTTCATGCTGCCTATCGTTTGTGCAGCATAAAACTACTAACAGGTTCCCTTTATGGGCAAAATCAATACAAACAATGAAGAAGTTCATGGCAAGGTCCCATTTTTAAAAAAATATTAAATAAATTTGAGCCCCTAGTTATATTTCCTAATGTTTTTAGTATATAGGTCCAGCAAACCACTCCACAGTAAACTCCCAGCAGAGCGACTGCAGAAGAGAACAAAGATGGATTATGCAATCATCAAATGTTGGGGGCAAAGATTGTATTATAAATCCCTTATCCTCAGACCGCACAGCTGTAAGTAATCTCACAAAAACAAATATGGCAATACATTACTAATAGGTCTTTCATGTTGCTTCTGGAGAGGAGGTAACTCACTCAGCACTTGAAGTGTCACCTGCTGTTCATGGATTAGCCCCAATTGCTTTTATGGAGTCAAAGAAAATACTTTGCCTCACTTGTAAGGCAGCAACAGGCATCTGATAATATTGCTTCTGTTACAGGCAGGTGTCACTAATATTGTGACTATTACCAATAATTGTTGTGATTATCAGCATTTGTCTACATGGAAAGTATTGTCGTTCTTCTGTCATTGATCATCATCTTCATAATACTTAATTTGCCTCTGTTTGCTCTAGAGCAAAACAATCAGTCTTATGAAGAGTATGTTTATCTATCATGGGAAATTAAAGCTCATGGCACGCCGCATCACTTCTCTTTACAACAGCAAGCCTTCAGAATGAGCGAGTGTAATATACAAGTTCTCACATCACACTCCGGTGTTGTCTAGGCAACTGGGATTTTAATATGGCAAATATTTTTTTTTTACAGAATTAAGTATAGTAGAATCGTATTACAGAGTCTAATCCTCAAGTTAAGATACAATTGTTGTGACATAGCAGGGAAACAAAGGATTTTACCATCAACAAGACGTCTATTGAATATGCAATGTAGGGAGGGAAAACAATGCGGAGGTAGAAGAAATACTGTAAACTACTGTCAAATGAAATAAACTAGATGATGTCATTTGTCATTTTTAACAAGGGAAAATAAGAAAATGAATACATTATGCATTTTATTGGGTATAGTGTTTAAAAAAGAATTAGAAGGGATGCTGTAGTGGTCGATGGAAGGAAAACAAGTTTTATACTGAATTAATATTGTTACCAATACCATAACATGTAGAGATGCAACTGAAACATTCAATTAAAGGGGTTGATCACAGGGTGAGCTCAATTTCCCTATAGTGCAACCGCAGAGGAAATGAAACAAATGAAGCATTTTACAATTCCCATTGAATTTAATGAGCTGTCCATGTAATGCAAAGACAGACAAGCAGAGTCCTCCACAGAAAGAGATACTTTTTGTAGTCACTCTCAATCTGGAAAACAGATAAAGGTCCTGAATGGGAGACCCTATTATATTAACACAATTCCCAAATGGGAAGTTTATAAACAGGTTCTTACAACTTATTTAACAACCTTAACACTATCATTGATTGGACAGCTTAAGCTGTTCACACAACGTATTTTTTTGATTAATAAAAAAAAATACAACGGCCATGATTAAAACAAAAGATGCATTAAAAATTTATGGAATCCCGGACGGAGTGTATACACATAGTATATTCATTGAATAGCAGCCACACAGAACTGTCAGTTCACACAATGGAAAGTGCAGCTCCGGCCGCACTTTCCATTGTGTGATATGGTAAATTGGGATGAAGGCGCACACGGATGCACAAGCAACCCAATTCAACATAACTGAAGTTCATCCTGCCGGCCGGGATGATCTTTACTGACACCGGCAGTTCAGTTACATGGCCAGGTCACAGAAAGGCTGGTGTTTTACAGTGTGTGAACCCAGCCTAAGAGTGTGTTTACATTTTCAGGTTTTTAATTGCAGTTATTAAAGGCAAAGGCAGAAATGGATTTGAAAAAGAGGACATCTCAGTCTCTCTTTTATACTTGTACTTCATATGTGATTTGTTCCTGGCTTAGTATTTTATAATTGCAATGAAATACCTGAATGTGTAGCAGCAACCAGCTATCATTCACCAATGAGAAGAGCCTGGAGGCAGCGCTGGACCCAAGCTATGCTCTGTGCTCTGCTTGGCAGGTGGGAAGATTTGCCATGGTGGAAGATTGGTGGCTTCACGCAAGGGGGACTTGGCCATACCAAATTTACAGTGGTTTATACTTAGTGGCAGGCGTAAACTGCTTAGGAAATCTGCCCCAGCTCAAAGGCTTATATCTTTTGATATATCCTGTGAGAGAATGCATTGGTGGGAGTTTATCTAAGACTGGCACATGAAACACGATCTTATTGAATCATACCCTTCCCCCCATGTGTCCATAGTATTCTCTGCCTGTTACTATTAGCCAAGTAGCGCAACATTATTTGTGTTGATTTGACTAATAAGTGAGCAGACCTGCCCACACACTATGCTACTCCTACATAGGGAGGTATAGTCTGATGACAAATCCACTTCAAGAGTTATTGCTGCCTGTGTGATCCTCTTAATTATATTTCAGCAGGCCAGACGCAGGTAGAAATAGTGGATTATGATGTGCACAAATCTTGATGTCAAGATGAGACAGAAGATGCCTCATATAATGTACACTTTGCAGACAGAAGCTGGCACCATTAATGTTCATTGCCGTAAAGAAAGATAAGACAAAAATCACAGAAAGCCCAGGTGAGAGAGGCGAGATAAACGCAGCAGTTTAAAAGATATGGCTGTCAGTTTGTATTTGTGTTTTTTATGATACAAATCCCCACTGGAATTTGGCTGCAAGTTTATAACAGGTTTTTAGTAGGCAAAGTCACTGTTTCATGGCTTTATACTCCTGCAGGGTTATTATCAAAATATTGAGTTTATGAAGGCATATAGGACAGGAAAACTTGGTTTCACTTTCATCAGCTCATTCATATATTTAAAAAGTGCATTCACCCTAGACATTTAGCATATAATTATGATCAAAATAGAATAGGTAAAAGGAAAAAATGCATACCCTTAGTTTTAGGGTAGCTTCACACGTACCGTATCAGTCAGCACCCAGCACCTACCTAAAGTGCTGACAGTGTGCTGTAGCTGGCAGTCCCCTAGTAAGCATGGTGCCTTTTGATAATTTGTCCGTGCAGTGGATTATGCACAATACTACTTTAATGAAGTGTCAAAGTGATGTTTTGGCCGCACTCTCCTCACCACTCCTTCTGCCTACCTCCTCTTCTCCAGGGATAATCAATGCTGCCCCATCTCCTACTTGCTCAACTGTCAGCCAGTGTCTCTGATTGCAGATCACAGCATTGTTGAATCTCTTATCCCAAATGTATTGGAGCTGTGGTCTAGGGGAAACTCTTCTGTCTAGCAACCTGCCACCCGGTCATTCTTTGGTTCAAATCCTTGTTGAAATTGAGTGAATGGCTGCCATTTAATGCATAACTGCAGTTATTTTAAAACAGCCATCGTTTTGAAATAATGGCCGTTATTTGCCATTAAATGAAGGCCATCCACTGAATTTCAACAGTGTGCGTGGACATAGCCTTTCTGTGTTTTCAATCCACTCCTTGTTTTGGTTGCAAAATACTGACCAAAATAAACTGCCTAAAGAGGACTGATCTGCAATCAGAGACACTGGCTGACAGCTGAGTGAGCAGGAGGACGGGCAGCATTGATTGTTCATAAAGAAGAGGAAGAGGGAAGGAATAGTAAGGTGTGCCAGAGTTTGGCACAAACAACACTTTGACACTTCATTACAGTGGGATTGTGCATAATCCACTGCACAGACGGACTGCTAGCTACAGCACACTGTCAGCATCTTAGGTAGGGCCTGGATGCTGACAGATTCCCTTTATGGTGCATTCACACCTACAGGATCTGCAGCTGATTTTCTGCAGCAGATTTCATTTAAATAACTGAACACAGCATCAAATCTGCTGCAGATCTGCTGCAGATCCTGTAGGTGTGAACGCATTAAGGTATATTTTAGATAGGGGGGCTAGGCTGCTCTACACACCTCCTCACAATTTGCTAGTCATTCTCTACACTCTCAAACTGGCAACCGATTTTAGGCTATGTAACCACACAGTGGTTTTTTTATTAATTATCTTTTTAATTTTGAGTTTATAGCAAGTAAAACATATGTCAAAACAGTGACATAAACAGTGTCAAATGTTGAGCAGTATTTTGCAACCAAATCAAGTAGTGGATTGAAAACACAGAAAGGCTATGTTCACACACTGTTGAAATTGAGTGGATAGCTGATATTTAATGGCAATTAATTGCTGTTATTTTAAAACCATTGTTTTGAAATAACAGCCGTTAATTGCCATTAGATGGCGGTCATCCTCTCAATTTCAACAGTGTGTTGAAGGAAAATGAAGGAAAATAGGTGGATAACCACTGAGCCACATGCAGGGCCTCCTACACCAAGGCACTTCTTTAACTCATAAGTTTTAAGTGTGTTGATTTGTTTTTACACTTTAATCCTATCAAATAGTCAATAAATGTGAATAAAACTTATATCATTACATCATTAGTTTCAAGTGTATCCATTTTTGTTGGTGTGAAATATAACCGGCTGATAAGGAAAAAAAATCTGAGTAATCCTTTGAGATTTATTACTAGATACTTCTCAAGACCGCTACAATATTTTATTCCTTTTTTTCTCTCTTATATGTCCCAGTTCCCTCTCCTGTTTCTCGAAGTAACACTTCCTTAAAGCGCTTCCCTTTTGTTTCCTTAAAATTTTTATATATATTTGATGTTAAAACTTAACTAGGTTTCTCTAAGTATATTCTCGCTGGGAATTCTTCTGTTTTTTTCTTTATATACAACTAAACCTCACAGCATGTTTTAACTACAAATACCAAAAAAAAAAAAGTACCTTATGAGATGTATCAGATATTCCCAACGTTCCTCTGTATTCCCTTGTAAAAGAAATGTAACTCTTTCTCGACCAAGGGCAGGGGCAATGTCTGTTCAATGTGCTACATCTCCCAGCATATCCTGAGGGCTGCAGACTGTCAGTAAAAGCGGGTGTTGTAGTGTTAACAGTTGGTATTGATATAGTTGTAAGGTCAGAGTACAGAGTTCTGTGGGGGCTCAGTGTGAGGAAGTGACCCCAGAACAGCAGGACAGAATAACATATATATATATATATATATATATATATATATATATATATATATATATATATTATTACCATATTATCATCATACACATTAACATACCAGTAAAACAAGAGCAATATTACTAATAATGTCAATCTATAAGAAACATATATTAATGCCACACCTTCATTACACAGTGACTAATACCAGGTGCGTAACTAGGAAGGGCTAGGCCCCATAACCAACTTTTTTATTGGGCCCCCCTCCTGGATGGCTTCCTTCTCCCCCTGTAGGTAATCCCCCCATTTGTTAGCACTTCGCCTATTAGATAGCATATGTTAGGCATCTGCCCTGGCATTCCCCTCAGTAGATTGTGTCCCCCATGGTGGACATCTCCCCTAGTGTCCCCCTTGGTAGGCATCTCCCCTATTTTCCCCTGTGGTAGGCATTTCACCTCTTATCCCCTGTACAAAGTGTCCCCCAAAAGAGACATCTCCCCTTTTATCCTACCCCACACACACCCAGTATATAATGTATGCCATGGTAGGCATCTCCCTTTCTAATAGTGCGACATCTCTTTGCAGGTAGTATCCCGCATGTAATCCCCCAGTAGGTAGTATCCTCCTGTAGGTAATCCCTGGATTTTAGCCCCCACTTCCCAGTAGAAAGTAGGAAAGTATCCTCCATCTTAGGCATCCCCCTGTGAGTTATTCTCTGTTAGTTAGCCCCCCAGTAGGGAGTACCCCCATGTAGTAGGAATCCCCTTGTAGGTATTCTCCCTGCTACCCCCAAGATAGGTAGTATCTCCATATAGTAGATATACTTTTGTAGTTAATACCCTTGCTACCCGCCCCCCAGTAAATACTCTTACCCCCCAGTAGGTAGTATCCCCATGTAATAGGCATCCCTTGTAAGTAGTCCCCCACTAGCCCCCCAATAGGTAGTTTCCCAAGTGCAGTAGATATCACTGTAGTTATTACCCCTGCTAGCCCCCTAGCAGTGTATGCCTGCAGTCACAAGAGGCCACTCTGTAACCAGGAACGGAATGGGTAGAGTTTCAGACCTTCCGACATCAGCTGTATGGTGCGTGCGAGCACACACTGCTATAGGGAGCATCAAGACCCGAAAGCTTCTTGTGCAGGGATGCTCTATTTATCAGACAGCCTGCACCGGAAGATAGAAGATGACTACCTTGGGACTCGCTGGAGAAGGGAGAAAAGCGACAGGGAGTGGGTGATAGGTAAGTATTTATTTATTTATTTTACTCTCACCATGGGGGGGTTAATAATACATCGGGGTAGTACACAGGGGACTTTAACAAATTGGGGCACCACATAGGGGACTGTAATACACTGGGGCAGCACACAGGGGACTACAATGCATTGGGCAGCACACAAGGGACTATAATGCATTGGGGCAGTGCACAGGGGACTATAATACATTGGGGCAGTACACAGTGGACTATAATGCATTGGGGCCGTGCACAGGGGACTATAATACATTGGGGCAGTACACAGAGGACTATAATGCATTGGGAAAGCACACAGGGGACTATAATAAATTGGGGCAGTACACATGGGACTATAATACATTGGGGCAGCACACAGAGGACTATAATACATTGGGGCAGCACACAGGGGACTATAATACATTGGGGCAGCACACAGGGGACTATAATACATTGGGGCAGCACACATGGGGCTATAATACATTGGGGCAGCACACAGAGGACTATAATGCATTGAGAAAGCACACAGGGGACTATAATAAATTGGGGCAGTACACATGGGACTATAATACATTGGGGCAGCACACAGAGGACTATAATACATTGGGGAAGCACACAGAGGACTATAATACATGGGGCAGCACACAGGGGACTATAATACATTGGGGCAGCACACAGGGGACTGTAATACATTAGAGCAGCACACAGGGGACTATAATACATTGGGGCAGCACACAGGGGACTATAATACATTGGGGCAGCACACAGGGGACTATAATACATTGGGGCAGTACACAGAGGACTATAAGGCATTGAGGCAGCACACGTGGGAATATAATACATTGGGGCAGCAAGCAGAGGATTGTAAATATTGGGGCAGCAAGCAGAGGATTGTAAACATATGGGGTTGCACAAAAGGGACTATAATAAATTGTGGCTGCACACAGGGGCCTATAATACATTGTGGCTGCTCACAGGGAAACTTTAATACATTTGGGCTGCACAGACGGGATTATAATGCATTTGTGTAGCACACAGGGCCTATTTAAAAATGGGGGCTGCCCAAAGAGACAACATAAGGGCTACACAGAGGGGCATATGCAACTTAGGGGCTGCACAGAAGGACTCATGCAACATAGGGGCTGCACAGAGGGCCCTATACTATGTAAAGGCTGCACAGAGGAGACTCATACTATATGAAGACTGCACAGAGGGGCCTCTTGAGGGCATTATACTGTGTGTGTAGCCCTAAAGGAGGCATTCTTCTGTGTGGGGAGACTTAGAGTGTGCCCTTAAAGGGGTTCTGGTGTTATGTCCTGCTGATTATGCTCTGTGTCCGAGAGAGAGGGGAGACGCTGAAAGCAAATTTCACACAGGGCGCCATCAATCCTAAGGCCAGCCCTGGCTGGAACCAGAGATGAGCGAATCATTTGGAAATTCATTTTGTGAGGTTCGCGAATATTCACATGAAATTGCGAATATTCGCGAATTGCATAGAAACGAATTTCATTAAAAATAGTGACAAGCGAACATATATGTTCGTATGTTCGTACGAACATGCCGCTAATTATCCGTGTTTGCGGATCCGAACAATTTGTTCGGTGATCAGTTATTACAGTCATTTCCAAACATATGAACGTTTATCTTGTGATGTTTGCAACTGCATAATATTCACAACTGCGTGATGTTTGCAACTGTGTTATATTCGCAACTGTGTTATATATGCAACTGTGTAAGTGTAAGCTAACGTGTGTTCGATATTGCAGCCACCATGTTTAGCAAATTTGCGAAGTGAATCTGGCGAATTCGTGAATCCCAATAAGGCAAATTAAACGCCTGATTCGCTGCAAATCAGAATTCATCAGATTAATACTGATGCCAGGAACAGCCCAAAAACTGGAACAAGGAGGTACCAGGATACATCTGTAGTGCTTTTGCCCAACTCCTTTTTTCCTAACGCCCTTTTCCCTGAGAGTAGTCAAAAACCATTTTACCCACTCCAGGCATTTTTAAATATGTCTCCGTTTTGTTTGCCATCTCAGTTACAATTTTACCTTAGAGAAAACATTACAGACAGTTCTTAAAGTTGATGTAATTAAACCAGGAAAAATAGGCAACAATGTAGGACTTTAACAAGGACAAAAATTTTAAGACTAATCGGATGGCTCAGATCATCTCTAAGCATCAAGTCTTTTGGGGTGTTTGTTATATGCAGTGGTTAGTACTTACCAAAAGTGGCCCCAGGAAGGAAACTATTTAACCAGTATTATTGTCATAGGTCCATGCTTGCTAAGGCTAAGTTTGCACTAAGAATTAGAGAATATTAGAGAATTCCCCTCCAATTAGATCAAAATTCTAAAGATCTCCATTCGAAGAAGCATCTATGGGATGTGCTAGATGAACAATATACATTATAATAATGTAATATAACACTAGGTAAAGAAGGGAATGATCAGAAATATTTCTTCAGCACAAGCACAACATGGCAGAACAAGGAGGTTAGGGACCACCTTCGGCCGAAGCCTATATCCACACTTAAACTACTTAACCAGACACTCAGGACTCCAGAGAGACAGGAAAGCTAGTGTTCTGGAGGCTGCACTGGACCACACAACAGCTGTAGAACACCAGAAGTTGCCTATTGGGTTGGCCATGCGGGGAGAAAAGGCAGAGAAGTGTTCATCCCTATACAATACGTGCACCTGAACTAATCTGAATTGAAAGAGAAGTTTGGTGAAAATTATTATTAAAGTATTGTATTGCCCTTTAAAAAGTTATACACATCACCAATATACACTTGCTTATAAAGTGCTTTTTCCCTGCACTTACTACTGCATCAAGGCTTCACTTCCTGGATAAAATGGTGATGTCACGACCTGACTCCCAGAGCTGTGCGAGCTGTGGCTGCTGGAGAGGATGATGGCGGGGGACACTGAGGGACACAAGGCACTGGAGGGACACTGAGCATCCCTCTGCCATCTTCCTCTCCAGCAGCCACAGCCCGCACAGCTCTGGGAGTCGGGTCGTGACATCACCATTTTATCCAGGATGTGAAGCCTTGATGCAGTAGGAAGTGCAGGGAAAAAAACACTTTATAAGCATTTCCCGTAATAAGTGTATATTGGTGATTTGTATAACTCTTGAGTGGCAACACAACATTTTAATAAAAAATTTCGCCGGACTTCTCCTTTAAATCAGGAATGGAGGATACATGGAGCTGGAGCCATGGGCATGAGGTTTAAGCCATTATACTGAAAAAAAACTTTTTGCAGTTTTCAAGAAAAGTTACAGTGGTATTTATCAACATAAATCTCTCCTAGATACAGAGCTGCAGACATAGGCAGATAGGTAATAGGAAGATAAAACAAATGATGCCTTTGTCTTTGCTGATGGCCATTTGCAGGGTTATAAAATTGCATTTTTCCTTGGAAATTGAAGTGCCACAGAAGTGATGCTAAGCCACAGACAGGGAGGGTGTAAAAGGAAAGAGGCATGCATGCTGTGGCTCAGCATCACTTCTGTGCACTTCAGATTCCTAGGAAAAATGTAATTTTACTCTGAAAATGTTTTATTTCCCTTTCATTTCCAGTAAAAGTTCATTCAAATGTATGTTTGTTATATGTTTCTGCACTGCTGTTTCTGTCATTTTTGTTTTGCCGCTGAGTTTAAATAAAGAAGAAATAGTTTTATATAATAGACTATGTGAAAAATCACATGAGTTTATGGGATATTTTTAAGGGCAAAAAATCCCAACGTTCACACATTTTTGTATGCTGCATTTTTCAACCAAAACAAAGCGTGAGTGCAAAAACGAGAAGTTTTGTACTTTTCCCTTTAATTTTCACCTCATAAAAAAGTAGAATAATACCATCCTGAAATTTCACTTAAAGGTGTCATCTTGGCTACCTGCTGTAAAACAGTTATTAATTTTGACACTTGAATAAGCCTAAGGTGGTAGTTTGTAATGGTATTATTACATTTTCCTACAGTTGATTTCTAATCCTTTAGTGCTCACGATTTTATCCTTTGCATTCTACTTGTAAAAGTTGATTGTTTTACTTATTTTATGAACTTTATCAATATTTACAATACAAAAAATTGATTTTTATGTCACTCAAAATCAGAACTAATTTCTTCTTATTTTGTAGAAATGTCTTATAAACTGGATTAGGACTTAGATTAGATTCAGTGACTTCCAGAAACACTCCTGGAGAAGGGAATCATTTCTTTCTGACAAGATATTGATTTTATCAGTCTAAAATAAACACTCAATGTTCAGGAAATGCATGCAGAGAACCCATATGAAACTTTAGCACTCAATATAGTAAACAAGACTTTACTCTATTTTATTATAACAATACCTTAGAAGAACACATTCCAAAAGTTCTAGCAGGTATTGTGTACACCATAGCATCTAAAAAAATAAAACAATTAAGATAAAATGTATAGTACCCTATCTATATAGTTATCTATACTGTCATGGGCTCAGGAAGTAGAGGGTAGTTGAATGTTTATTGTTAAGATCCCTAGTGGAGAGCAGTGGAAAGGTTAAAGGGTGTTGACACCTGGCACCTTTGCCAATCCTGTTTCAAGCCCACAATACAGGGCGAACAAGACCAGAAGCAGTTGGCTCCATACTCCTTGCCGTGGCAGCACTGCATCACTGCAGCTTTGGCTCCTATTGTGCCGGTTGACAAGAGACCAAATGCAGGAAGTCCTGGTCATCTACACACACAGAGAGGGCAGTCATTTGATTGGTGGACACATTAAGCTATGCTCTGTTTGGTGTCTTTTTTTAACCAGCACAAGACTAAAAATCTGCCTTCAGGAGACTGAACCTTGATTTTAAGTATAGCTTTGTTTTACAGCATGATAACTAAAAACAAAAATGAATCTAAAGAAAAAACATGTTTTTGCTCCAGAATACACCTTTAATTGGCCCTCAATGAGCTTTGTTTCATATATGCTGCTAACAAACATGCAAACTTGCTTTATTTCACATCCCCTGTTGATTTAGATTTTGAAATATCATGCTATCAGTATGCTGAAAAAATCATAGACCACAGTGTTTATATAGATGCACAAAGGCTAGAGTAGTGATATCCAACCTGGTGTCCCAGAATAATGGCCTCAACCTCACACTCAAAGTGGAGTGGCCATTATTCTGGGACACCAGGTTTGATATAGCACTACACTAGCTTTTTTGCATTTTTACAAACAATATGGTCTATGATTTGTTTAGCATACTAATAGCATGATAATTTGTTGCACTTGCACTTTATCACATGCATTTACGCTGTAGAAATGAATTTGTAAACCTGTAATGATGCACTAGCACTTTATACTGTCAGGATTCCCAGTAATGTAGCCTCCCACCTCCCCAAGTCTTGTTTAGTTGTGATAGTATTTAATAAAGATTTTCAAATTTTTCTACTTTTAGTAGCAATTTTTTAATAATTTCTTTTGGGCATAAATATTCATTGTAGGTCTGGCAGTACACACCTAAGCAGACACAAATTAAAATTTAGTAAGTCTTAAAGGGGAACTTTCAGCAGGTTATTCGAATCTAAACTGCTGATAGCCCCCTATTGGGCATGGGCGCCAAGGAAAAAGGTATGTCTCCTAGGCCAATGTTGTCCTGCTTTAATGGTTTCTACTTATGTTGATATTTCCTCCCTGCACTTGGAAACATAGAAGACTATCAGTCTAATGGGCGATCGGCCGGTGCCAGGGGCGGCGATTGGGCAAGCGGGCAGCCGGCAGGTTAAAGGTGCCGGGGCTGCGGGCTCTCCCCCCTGCACTGCACCCATCCCAGCACCCATACTGAACAATCTGGCCCCCAGGGGGTTAAGTAAGGGTCCCCATTTAAGCCCTTGGGGGCCAGACTGATGTCAGACTGCACCCATACCAGCAAGGAAGGGTTAGAGTGACCCCCCTTCCTTGCTGGGATAAGTGCAGTGCAGGGAAGGGGGGAGAGCATTCTACTCACCCTCCCAGGTCTTGTCTGTTCTCTCTTTTCTCTTTCTTCTGTCTTCTATCTTCGCCGGTCCGCGGCACAATAAGCTCAGTGTGTCGGGGACCGGCTCTTTATATGTCCGCTCAGCCAATCAGCTGGGCGGACATATAAATCTAAATGTTTCTTCTAATTTTGCTATTGTGATAAAAAAAAAAATAGCATAATTAGAAGAAACATTTGCTGTTTTAATTAAATTAAAGTGTTAGTTAAGTATTAAATTGAACTGTATTACCGGCAATAGGAATTGCCGGCATTAATAGAGCTCTCTTTAATAGTTAATATTTAATTAATAAAGCACATTTTTGCTCTAATAAAGCTATTTTCCTTGTTCAATAGCATAATTAAAACAAATCCATGCTTTTTCAATTAAATATACTGTAAATAAATAAGTGTATGTGTATATATATATATATATATATATATATATATATATACACACACACACACACACACACATTTATTTGTGTGTGTATATATATATATATATTTTTTTTTTTTTATTTTTTTTTTTACAGTATATTTAATTGCAAAATCATGGATTCATTTTAATTAAGCTATTGAACAACGAAAATATCTTTTTTAGAACGAAAATTTGTTTTATTAATTTAATATTAACTATTACTGGGTGCGGTATTATTGCCCGCAATTCCAATTGCTGATAATACCGTTCACTGTAATACTGCTTCCCTGCTTTCCCAGGGAGCAGAAACTTTATTAAAACTGCTAAACAATTGTTTAGCTGTTTTATCGAACTCGAATCTTACGAATAGTGCAGCATATGCTCGTCCGAGTAATGAGTACCATCGAGTACCCTAATACTCAAACGAGTACCAAGCTCAGACGAGCATGCTCGCTCATCACTAGTTTGCAATAATCACCCAACCATGTTGCTTTTTTATGCCATGGCCATTTTATGCATTGGAATTTATTGCATCTATTTCTCAGCCACTTAGAATTAGTGATTTTTGTTAACTCTTTACTTTTATCAATATGTAAATTAAACCGTTTAATGCACTGGGGTGGGACTACCGCCCTTGGTGCTCCAACTGTCTTCTTTACAGTATTGCAACCTGCTGTTAGTTTCCCTTCAAGTGGATAAAGCTATGTTCTTACGTCGTATTGGACCGGCCATTCTCTGCCAAGATCATCCCGGCCGGTACTGCAGTACCGGCCGGATGATCTTTATGGCCGTAGTGTTCTGATGTGGGCGCATCAGCGTGCTCTGGCATCTAAAGTCCCCCATAGCGCACAATGAAGCAGGCGTCAGGAGCCGCTTGCTTCATTGTGTGAACTGACAGGGTTTCCTACGGCCGCAATTCACTGAATTGCGGGCGCAGAAAACTGACTTGTCAGTTCTTTGCGGCCCGGCATGGGATCCCAGCCGGAGTGTATAAGATATATATACGCTCCGGCCGGCATCCCATAGAACAAGAGGCAATGTTCCATGCTGTATTAAGTATGGCCGTTGTTGCCGATGGCAACAACTGCCGTACTTTTACGTAGTGTGAACATAGCCTAATATTTGAAAAATGTCCTATATTTTAAAGGAGGCAAAGTCAGTTTGTCTGTCCTACATAGGAGTAGATAAACTCACCCTAAATTTGTCACGTAGGTATTGTACATTGGGCGCCTGTGATGGATTATGAAAAGGTCCTGACCTTGTCGGATGTTACCTGAACTATTTTAATCATAGTGATCTATGTAAAATCAGCCTTTGTCTAGCACATGATTTAATGCTTCTAATGTTTATATTTTATCTGGCGGTACCAGGTAGTGTACTTTACTAGATAACTCTAGATGGGAAGACACAGTGAAGACATTGTCCATAGCAACCAGTCTGATTACTAATTTTTAGAGAGACTTTGGAATATGAGAGCTGAAATCTGATTGGTTGCTAGAGGCTGACATAAGTCAATATTCTGTATATTTGCAAACATGGACAATTTTATGTTGCCTGCTCCATCTTTATTTCACTTGCCCATGTTGTCTATAAACAGACTGTTAACTTCTGTGTTACCTAAAGTGAGGTAAAGTGAGCCATTACTGGAACCCAGACCACTGTCCCTGCCTACTTGACAGGCTGCCCTAAGTCGCAGACCCCTACTGGGTTACGATCCCTATGCTGCTAAGTGCAAGGTTTTTCGGGTGGTAAGAATAGTCACGCAGTCCATGTCAGTAACAAGCAGTAATGTCCGCCACAAACCCAAGTACAAGAGCTAAGTATGCTAGGGGTCAGAACCAAGAGAGCAAATGCACTACCATATCAAAGGGAAGCAAATCGAATGCCATAAACAAGCTGAGGTCAGAAATACAGTCAGAGTGGGGCGTGGACAAGTAAGATTGTAACATCCTCCTACCAGTTTGACTGTTTGGTAATTATTAGGTTAAAATTTCAATAAACAGTATGTAACTGCCAGAGTACAGTATATAGAAATACTAGCAATTTCCCCTTAACCAATAACCAGTACATAGATTGTCTCTTGGGCACCCTTGGAACAAATTCAATAAACATAAAAAGACATGCGTCATACCATGAAGAAAAGTTTATCAAAGCAGGTGAGTTCCATTTACATATATATAAAGGAGTAATGTTAAGTAATTTACATAACTGAACAGATGTGATCACTTCCTGGTAACCTCTTGAAACACATGCACATTTTTTAATATGTTTCACTTTACATAATACATCAGTTTAGAAAATGTTTTCTTAAAGGAAAAACCCCTTTAAGTCACTTAAACAATCTGTGCATATTTGCCTAAAACAATAGAGAATCCATATCTTTCCAATTCTCTAAGACAGGAACAAAACAATTGTTTAGCTAAACTTACTATTTAGAAAAGTCATTAGCAAGAAGACATTGTTAGTAATGTAACTTATTGACATGTCATTTTCTTCAATTATCTCATATCTGTAATGGAGGATGAGTTTTAGTCATTTAAACGGAAACATATTAAGTCTGTCTGGCTCACTATCTTACGGGCAGTAGTTCATTAATTAGGCATTTTAAAAGCTGCCACTCAGTACAAACAAGAAAACATCCAACACAACCAACACAAGAGGCAACTTGATTATATCAGTTTTCCTTTATTATCTTTTCTTCAACAAATAGATTACAGTTTTCTAAAATCTCTATTCCCTGAGTAAAATAACAGTAAAATTGAGTAAAACTATAGGGTTGGCTCAACATTTTGCACCATGATGATGAGGCCTAAATGATGATCACATGCAAGTTTAGACCATGTTCACACAACGTATGTTTTGTATAAATCACAGCCGTTGTTGCAATTTGCAACAACAGCCGTGATTTATACAAAACATATGTTGTATGTGCACGAATGGAATCCCGGCCGAAGCATATACACATAGGGGGAGATTTATGAAAGGGTATAAATATACACCTGGTGTAAACTGCCCACAGCAACCAATCACAGCTCCTCTTATATTTTACCAGAGCTGAAAGTCGAGCTGTGATTGGTTGCCGTGGGCAGTTTACACCAAGTGTGTATTTACACCCTTTCATAAATCTCTCCCATAGTATATGCTCCGTCCGGGATTCTAAGCGGCCGCACGAAAAACTGACATATCAGTTTTGTGCGGTCGCTATTAATTGAATAGTGGCCGTACAGACATGTCAGTTCACACAATGGAGCGTTCGGCTCCAGCCGCATGCTCCATTGTGTGCAGCGGTGAATTGGGATGTGGGCGCACACAGGTGCACCCGCATCCAAATTCACCAGAAATTAAGATCATCCGGTCGGTACTGCAGTACCAGACAGGATGATCTTCAGTAACACCGGCCGTTCTGTGTGAACATGGCCTTAAATTGATTGTATTATAAAGCAGTTTGTTGTTGGCTGTGCAGCTTTACAGCTAAACAGTAATTTCACCCACAATACTGTGTGACTACTAGCGACATGAATTCCAAACCATATTGTTTTGCATGTCACCTTGTGTAAACCTGACCTAAAAGGAATATGAATACAAATACACCAATCAGCCATAACATTAGAAACATAGAAGATTGGCAGCAGAAAAATAACAATGGGTCCATCTAGTCTCCCCTTTTAGTATTTCCCTTATTATTATCTTAGGATAGATAAATGTTTATCCCAGGCATGTTTAATTCTGTAGATTTACCCACCACATCTGCTGGAAGGCCCTTAACATATTTAACGGTTTTCATCATGTCCCTCCTTTCCTATATAGATTTAGATAATGAAACCCTTCATGACTGAAGGTCATTGATGTATGGATTTCCAGGTATCAATGAGGACTTTATTTTTCCACCTTCAGGGCTGGTTAGGGTGTCATTGTTGCACCATGATTGCTAGTTTTTATTGATATTATATTAGTGTAAAATAAAAATTTTGATTGCTTTTTGTCATTTTTTTTCCAAATATAATTTTTTGAAAAAATCAGCAATCCTACCTGTTGTTTTCACTTACGCCATTCACTGTATGCGAACAATATTGTTATATTTTAATAGTTCGGATAATTCCGCAAGCAACCATTGCATAGCATTGATCTGTACTATCGGCAATGTTCTCATAGAGCCTGCCTGAGGGCAGACTCTATCAGAAGATGCCCAATACAACAGGATAGAAGTAAGAAGATCTCCTCTGGCTGTCAGTGTAAGTGATCGGGACCCCCCCAGCCATGATGCAGGGGTCCCAATCAGACAGTGACAGGTGCTTATCCTGTCACTGGCTCCCATAAGCGCTGTGATTGCTTTAGATTAGAGCATTTAAGAGTCCATTTACACAGCTGCCTGTCATTACCTCCGGCGCCGGTGATACTGCTGTGTTCAGGACTCCTCACATTGGAGCAGCTCCGCACAGATTAAAAGTGCAGATGACCTGGGAACCACAGGTGTGTAGACTCTTTTGAAAAAAAAAAAAAAGAATCTAAACACAGGAAGAGCCATGTTTTCCATAGTAACTAAAACAAAATGTGGATGGCTTGTTGTGTGTGTGCATTGCTTGCCTACAGAAGTGATGGCAATGGGAAGCACTTTGGCCAGAGGCAGTTTGATGTTTTTGGAAATGTTCTTTTGGGAAACTATGGGTTGTCAAATACAACCTACCAAACATTGTGGGAGACTATCTACACTTTTACTGGCCACCATATTTTCTTATGGCAATGGTCTTTTGGCAGGATAATGTGCCCTGCTGTGGAATATACTGTAAAAACTAGTAAATACTTGGAAGGCCCACCTGGCAAGCATGCAGACTTGGAGGATCTGCTACTGAGGTCTTGATGACAGATAGCACAGGACACATTTAGAGGTCTGTTTGGTGACAGGAGGGAGACCAGCACAATATTAGGCTGATTGAGGTCATCATATGATGTTTCTCCATAGACTGTCCATTTCTGTAAATGGTTTCTAGTCTATATATTGATGATTCAATGCAGTATTTATTTAAATTTAATGAATCTACTGGGAGACTGCATTGATAATGTAAAGGAAGGTAACTGTAGGTACTTAATATGATGGACTGCATAGTGGATGTACAAAAAAAAATTGAACTATATACTATTGATTTATCTCCACAATATACAAACTGAGATATATGGCTATATGGTATGTAATAGGTATTGTATCTTCATGAACTTAGGTTCATTTTGATCATAGTTTTTCTTAAAGTGTTCCTGAACTTTCCTGAAAATTTTTTAAAGGGAAACATTTAACCTGATGTTATGTTCCCATAGTGCAGTGAGGATGAAGGCAATTTTCTTCCGCACTGTTTTTATTAAATTTGTACTTTATACACCTGTGTGCACGGCTCAGGCCTGTGGAGGATTTACCAGAACCCAAACATCTCCATACAAAAGAGACAAACTAGAAAGTTTTTGGAGCAAAGAAAAGCTAACAATAAATAGAGAGCATGCTCGGGTCCGTCCAAACCTGAGCGTGCAGCATTTGATTACTAAGCGGCATACTGATTACTAAGGTTCTTACCTTCTACCTTAGCGCCGTTTTCATGATATTAGCAGTTTGTCTCCTATGCTAATGAGGCGTTTTGGTGCACTGGAGGTAGGACTACGGTCCCCTGTGGACCGATCCGCTCTTGTGGCAAACTTCGAACCCAAGCATGCTGTATTTGATTAGTGGTGGCTGCTGAAGTTCGACCCAAGTTGAACCTGAGCGTGCTTGAAGTTTGTTCAACTCTAATGGTTTGGTATAATCAGTATACCAAGCACTATTGCTTGTTAGTAATACAGGCAGTCTAACAAGAATATACAGTAGTTAGTTTGTTATTTCTCATGGTACATGTTTCTCGTTTATTATTTATCGTCTTGAAAATGTCATTGTTAGGATGGGGACTGGAAAGACAATAGACGGTGCAGTCCCTGTTGCTGACACCCCCCCAGCTGTCCCTACCTACTTGCCACACTCTGCCCTAGGCGTCAGAGGACAACTTGGCGGCGTTCCCTCCCTCAAGTGAAACACACAAAACAAGACAAGACTAATACACACAAAAGGGTAGTCAGCAGTCCAAGTCAGCAACGTTCGATATACTCAAGTACAAAATCATAGTCCAAAAAGAATAGTTGAGGTCCAAAAGCCAGAGGTCAGGAAAACAGGTCAGAGGAAATGCTAGCTCAAGATATACTAGGGTTACTAGGCTCTTTCACAGGCAAAGAACTTGAAACAAGTGAGTGTACTTATAGGACTGATCAGCAGGTGGAGTGCAACACTGGACACTGCTACATCCAGGAATAGCAGAGCAGAGAAAAACATGAAAAGCAGTCTGACTGCTATGGACGCTGAGCTGAACGCACGGCTCGGGTCCTAAAAGTTATTATTAGCTTAGAAATCACTGAACATTTAGCAAAACATTTAGTTTGATTCTTTTTTAGAATGTGTATATGCTTTACATGTCCTTTATAATATTAACATGCTTGTAGTATATTAGTTGCAGACCAAAGAGTAGGCAACAGTCTGGTCTTTTGAAAGCTGTAATGAACAATCAATCAGAACTAAAGCATTGTTCAATTTGTGGTCTGTCTAGACTACTTGCCCACTTCCTGAGAAATGACACAGAATTCTAAGATACTGGAAACTCTTAACTTTTAAGGGAAGCAAGTAAAACAGCATGGACAACCCTAACATGCGATGCCTCAGTATCTGATGTAAGAGTGGCACAAGACTGTGTGGAGCAAGATTGGTATAAGAGCAGGGCACAGACAGCGCCAGACTGAAACTAAAAAGCAGCCGTACCAGCCCACATACAAGATCAACCCCACATATGACATAGAATAGACGCATGCAAGAAGCACCACTGTTTTGCTTTACTTGGCCATGCCCTTTGCCACTTCATTTACGGGAATCTGTCAGCTGTAATTCCTGTTCCTATACCATTGTAAATGTGTGTGTGTGCATTTAATCAGGGTCAATACAAATGTATCATTCCCCCCAAACAATATCGGATCTCTTGTAATGAGTGTCATTATTGGTGGGAAATTTAAAGCACACACTACGTAAGCTATGTAGTAATCAAGGCGGTTGTTACATATTTGCAACAACGGCAGTGATTGCTACGTAGCTTACGTAGTGCTGCCTTCTAAGGAATCTCGGCCGAAATGTATACATATAGTATACACTCTGGCCAGGATCTCTAGCGGCGCCGCAAGACACTGACATGTCTGTTTTCTGCGGCCGCTATTCAATGAATAGCGGCAGCAGAAAAACCTGTCAGTTCACACAATGGAGCGTGCGGCTCCGGCTGCACGCTCTATTGTGAGCAGCGGGGAATTCGGATGCGGGCGCACACAGATGCGCCTGCATCCGAATTCAGCAGCAGCAAAGATCATCCGGCCGTTACTGCAGTACCAGCCGGGATGATCTTTTCTGACACCGGCCGTTCCGTGACCCGGCCTAAAAATAGATTCTCAAATTTGTGTGCTCTCCTGCTGTATGCATAGGTTTCCTCCAGGTATTCCAGTTTCCTCTCACACTCTAAAAACATACTGGTAGGTCAATTTGGAATTTAGATTGTGAGCCCCACTGTGGACAGGGACAAATGTCCCCCCAATACTCTACCGGATGTCCTGGATATACGGTTATTAGCAAGAGTCAACATTTCCTACTTTGTAAATCTATAGCATAGATTTGTTGTTCTAGGTCTACAATAAAACAGTGCATAAAATGCACACAAGGGGTTCACCATATATTTGAGTAAAAAGACATACAATTATGTCTAATGTGAGTAATAAATCCAGCAGATACTATAGACACTGTCAGTGACATAATCTTTAAGTGCAAGATTCTTTTAACAAAGAAACATTCTCAATCTTCTTAATAAATATCTGTGACACTTTGGTGACGCAAAAGGTAAAAATAGACTTTATTGTTATTGCAATTCTGGAAGAATTAAGCATGAAGATAACGGAAATTAAACTCTCAGCGTGTGCATGAAGATGTGATATTAAAATGAGGTGGACACAGGTTTATTTATCTCTACTAGTATAAAATCTGGAAAAAATTAGAACATTTCATCATTCTGGGAAATAATAACAAAGTTAATCATAAGTCTGCTATATAATACATCATAGATTGGGGCAACCCAGGGGCTACCGAAGTATCAGCATCATATTATAAAGTTTTCATGTTGCCCTATGCGGCATATTGTTTGTTTTTTTTGCTTTTTCACAGAACACTTGAAGCAAGATTATGGCACTTGCCATCATGCCATAACACAGACTTTCACAGTCAGGCAGTGGGAGGTGGAGTGGGCTAAACAAATTACTGAGGAGATGCAATGGGTGGTTAGGAAGCCCACTAAGAATCCATTGCTAGGTAGTGTGTGTGTGGGGGGGGGGGGGCATACCATACATACTAAAAATCTGTTCTATAGATATTAAAAAATGAGGATCTTCAAAGACCATTTGATCAAACAGAGTGTACCATGTCACCACATTAAGATGTCCTCACAGACATGGAGAAGGTAGCCCCCCCTTCCCCAATACAACAGAAAAAAACAAAAGCTTGCAGCACTCCTATGTCTCTGTTCACACTATAGGTTGCACACTGCATGTGGCCTTTTCTGTTGTATGTGGGGGTGTGGCTACCTCCTGTTGGCTTGCACTCCACCCATGTCCTAAGGGTGACATGGTACACTCTGTTTGATTAAATAGTTTGCTAAGATCCTAATATTTTAATACCTATAGAGCAGGTTTTTATTGTGTGTACGCCGGGGAGAGTATGTATGGTATGCACTTGCACCAGTAGGTTGCTGTTGCACTTCTTGTTTTTTTTTGTCTGTACTTCAGCCACATGCATTGTGCAACCTACAGTGTGAAAAAAGACATAGGAGTGCTGTCAAGTTTTGCTTTTTTCTGTTGGATTCTGTCCTGGGCTAGATGAATGTATTCTGGTTAATGCCTGTGCATTTTCTGGAATGAATTCTACGAGCACCTTAATAGTTAAAGAAGCACTCCGTAATTTTTTTTAATGTCCCCTGCGCATATACTCACCAACAATAATCAATGTCTCACAGTGTGCCTTCATTACGGTCCTGCGGCACCGTTCAAATCCCACGCACGTTCACGTCACCGCTCTGCTTACCCCTCTTCTGTCTCCATGTCGATTGAAGGCCGGAAGTCACGCTCTCCGAAAGAGATGCATTGGAGAGTGTGATCCGGCCTTCAATCAACATGGAGACAAAAGAAGAGTCAGAAGAGCTATGACGTGAACTCCAGCATGCAGCAGGGGGACAAATAAATAAAAAATTCTAGAGTGCTTCTTTAACTCCTTGACTTGCCAGTGGTTGTTTGACTCTGGTTTGCCTCATTGGCCCTGTTTATTGCTGTGCGACTTTGTACTAGTATCTGAATTTCCTGGTTTGACCTTTGCTTGCTGACCACCCACCATTGCGTATTTTTGTCCTTGCCTCGTATTTGTCTCAAGTTTGTCTCGTATTTGTCTTGTGTCCTGTTCTACTTAAATTAGTGTAGGGAATGTCTCCAAGTCTTCCCGTGTTGCCTTGGACATGTTGAGGCAAGCATGCCCGGATTGGTAATCTGGGGGATCGGGCAAATGCCTGCTGGGCTGCCAGGATCACCAATCCGTGGGCCACCAATCCTGCTGCATAATTGGACCAGCGGCCCTTTGCAGCGGCCATGAACAGCGCGGCCGGAGGGGATCCTGGAGGGCAGGATCCTGGAGGGCATAGGAGAAGCTACCGGGAACCGGAACAGGAGGAGTAAGAAGACGCCGCTGCTGCTGAGGAGTGTTGTGACAGGTGAATATGCTTTTTTTTGTTTTGTTTTTGTTTCACACAGGGGCTGGACAACAAATATGAGAAACTTACAAAGGGGGTGACAAATGGGGATGTTATATATTTTTTATTTGGCGATGTTGCAAAGGGGGGGCTATTACTGAAGGAGGGGGGAATTTTCTATATGGGTACGTTACAAAGGGAGGGGAACTACTCTATATGGGAATATTATAAAGTAGGGGGGACTTTTTTTGGGGGGGGTGTTATAAAGGGGGAGCTGATTCTTTATGGAAATGATACAAAGGGGGGGGTATTCCATGTAAGAATGTTATAAAGGGGGGGCTAATTCTTTATGGATATGATACAAAGGGGGGGACTATTCTATGTAAGGATGTTATAAAGGGGGGCTGATTCTTTATGGAGATGATACAAGTGAGGACTATTCTATGTAAGGATGTTATAAAGGGGGGGGCTGATTCTTTATGGAGATGATACAAAGGGGGGACTATTGTATGTAAGGATGTTATAAGGGGGGGGTTGATTCTTTATGGAGATGATACAG
Organism: Dendropsophus ebraccatus; assembly: GCF_027789765.1. Taxonomy (NCBI): domain Eukaryota; kingdom Metazoa; phylum Chordata; class Amphibia; order Anura; family Hylidae; genus Dendropsophus; species Dendropsophus ebraccatus. The sequence goes on along the minus strand of NC_091455.1, from coordinate 68,385,971 downwards.
AGGGGGGGGACTATTCTATGTAAGGATGTTATAAAGGTGGGCTGATTCTTTATGGAGATGATACAAAGGGGGGACTATTCGATGTAAGGATGTTATAAAGTGGGGCTGATTCTTTATGGAGATGATACAAGGGAGGGAGTATTTTATACGACTATGTTACAGGGGGGGCTGATTCTTTATGGGAATGCTGCAAGGGGGCTTAACACGGGGATGTTACAAGGGGAGGCTACTTTATAAGGATGTTACAAAGGGAGGGGGCTGATTCTATATGGGGATGTTACAAAGGGGGGGTAACTGGTTATATGGGGGCACAGAGGAAGCAAAGGTTACTGTGTAAAGCAATACTCTTGAGGAGTTTGAATATAGATGTGGATGACTCCAGAGTAAAGATCCTGCAGAAACAAGTCACAGCCAAACAAGTCTTCATGAAAGCCAAGCAAGAAAAAGCGAACAACTTCAGCAAAAATGACACTTGCAATTCATGCAGAGAAGACGCCTCCGGTGAGTCACTGGATGTAATTGCACTATAGTCACTCCATTTATAATAGTTTTTTTTAATTACCAGCTGAAGTGTCTCAGCAACAGCCATAGCAGAATTCATTACAGCATATAAAGTACACTGTTATCTATAATATATCAGGGAGGATACACTATGTGGGCTGCTAGGGTTTGAGTGCCAGGGCTGAATTTTAGTCCCAGTCCGGCCCTGGAGGCAAGTAGGCAGGGATAATGGGCGAGGGACAGCATCAGGACTGCACTTGTCTCTGCGTCACCTGTGTGTACCCTGACCAGTCCTGACATTATGGAAGACATTATACAGCAGCAATGAGCACTGTTCATTGAGGTGAGATTGAACATTTCTGCACCGATGGTTCCCTCTGGAGTTCTCCTGGTCACGCCGTAGAGCAGAAGAGTGGCGCATGCATGCTATGGGCCTGAAGTCAGTGCCTTCAGTTGGAACATTCAACATGCGCGTGTCCCTCTTCTGCCCTACAGCGCATGCATGAACAGTGTGCCCCTTGTCAGCAATGGCATGCAACTACATCAAGGCAACAGTGCGCAGGAGGCAGGATAATAGATTAATATGCATGAATATGGAGAGGAGGAAGTACTGGTGCCAAAGTGCAGCACAACCCATGCCACTACTCCTCTTTGACACTTGGTTACAGTGTGTTTGTTAACTGCATGGAGGCTTTCTAAACAGGGGCCATGCACACAAGGGGACACACACCTCTACTACACTGTCAGCACCTTGGGTCTGGTCTGGGTACTGCCAGATTCCCTTTACCTAAATCCACTAATCCCCTGTCAGGAACCGGTGACACCAGACACACAGAGACATTGCACCCTAAGCTCAGCCCCGCCCACTGACTCTACCTACTTGCCCCCCTAGGCTAAACTCTAGGGCAGCAACTGGGCGGCGGTCCCTGTACTGGCTTGGTGGGACAAAAAGACAAGACAGACAGACAAAACACAATAAAGAGTAGTCAACAGTCCGGGTCACAACAATCGGGCAGCACAGTACAAAATCAGGATCCAAAAGAGTAGTCTAATAACAGGCAATATGGTCAGGGGCAGGCGGCAAGCAAGTGAGGTCAAAAGATACAAGGCAGAAATCAGGAGAAGCAAAGAAACAGAACCACAAGCAGGCAGAGACTAAGTCAATATCCGGCAGTGAGAGGCAGGCTGGCACACACTATATAGGAGACCAGAGGTCCAGTGCAGGAGCTGATTGGACCAGACCCCTGATCTCCTCAGAACACCTGGGGCAAGAGCAACCTGACCAGACAAGCTAACCAGCATCAGAGTTAACTCCGGAGTGGCCAGGAGTATCTCAGGCAAAGCGGGTGTGGCTGAACAAACACAGAAGGAAATAGGCCAGTGTTCAGACAAGGCCCAGGACACTGCACAAACATACAAAAACACTGAATATCAGCGCCATCTCAACCGCGCAGCACGAGCTGAGGGGCGCACGGAGTTCGGCACAGGCACATTCATGACATCCCCCAAGTTTGACCGTAAACTCCACTACATCTGTATGATCCTTCCTTCAATGGGAAACCCTTCATGGCCAAACCACCATTACAAATTCACAGTAATATACAAATGAGTCAATATGTCAATACATATGTTTTGTTTGTAGCCTGCTGTATCCATGCATTTCCTGCTTATTCAATATTCAAATCATCCTCCCCCCCCCCCCCCCCATCATGGTTTCAAATTCTGCACTTTCGGACCAAATTTAATTACTGAATATTGGAGCACCATCTCTAGTTTTCTGTGATTTTTTTATTTACTAAACACATCTTTACATTACAGACAGTCTACTCTAAAGTCACAGTAACTGCATACAGTAAATATTTTGTTTGCAAAGCACATCAGGATTTGTGGCTAGTAATCGGCTAGGGAAGGTGTCTAAACTGTGCTTAGAGAGAGAAGAAGTCTTTCATCCTATCTGATGACATACAGAACCCTGTGAGAGGTGACACCAGACATATTTATTTCCATTGTAGATATCAGCTACATCTCCTTTATTAAAATAATGTCTAAGGGACTTCATTTATAAATTAATTACAGACATTATCCACTTTGGCAATCTTTCACATGATTCCCTAGTCAGCAGTGATGATCTCACATCTGTCAAAAAGAAAATTATGATAAGCATTGCCAGAGCCACTAGCACGGATTAAAGCCATACTCACTACACACAACACGCTAAATATATTGCATTGTACTTTCTGTCACACTCCATGTCACATGCCATGATTGTTTCTACAGGTTAAGATGTTAATTCTCTAAAAGTGGCAACTCTGACCTTACAGAATAATATTTTAAGTCTTTTAAATCTTAAAGGGGTGTTTTGAGTTAAAATAACTTGATCTATCCTTAAAGGGATACTCTCACCCCTCCCCCCCCCCCTTACTCTTGCTTCCTTTTATCAGTTAACAGTGTCACCCAGGCGTGGCTTCACAGTGGTTGGACCCCATCTTCTGGCTGGAAATAGGGCTCAACTGCCATTAAGCCCCGCCTAGGTGACACTGTCCACTGATAACACCCATCCAGTGATTGACTGACAAATAGCCAGTAAGCTCACTGGCCTTCCTCTAGCCAAATGTTTCTCAACTCCAGTCCTAAAGACTAGAGATGATTCAACAGAGCCAAGGTTCAGGTTCGTACGAACCCGAACCATCGGCATTTGACTCTCACTGCCTTCCCGTTCTGTGGGGAAGGTGGAGACAGCCCAAGTACCGCATGGAAAACAGGGATACAGCCTAGGTAATAGGCTGTATCCCTGTTTTCCATGCGGTACTTGGGCTGTCTCCACCTTCCTCACGGAACGGGAAGACAGCAGTAGTCAAATGCCAATGGTTCTGGTTTGTACGAACCTAAACCTCGGCCCTGTTTGATCATCTCTACTCAAGACCCACCAACAGGTCATGTTTTGAGGATTTCATAGGTGATATAATTAGAGTCAGTGCACCAGTAACTGCCACAGCTGTTTGTTGTAACTGCAACAGTTGGGGTATCCGCAAAGCATGACCTGTTGGTGGGTCTTGAGGACTGGAGTTGAGAAACACTGCTCTAGCCTGTCTACTGGTGTATGAGGTGGACCAGCAGGGTTTATCTATATATGTTAATCAAGCAAGGCAGATAATAGCAGCCGAGGAGATTATACGCTTGGACCATTTATGGGCTAACTGTGGAAACATTCCAGTGAGTACAAACATAAAATGAACACATTCTGAATTAATCTCTTTTTACCTATCCGACTATTAAAGAGGTTTGTTTGACAGGTGACAGGTTCTATTTTAACACTCCTGACCTGCGTGACCTGGAAACTTTGTAAGTGGATGAGTGAAGGTATGCTTTCATGTCATTGGAAATGATTATACAGTGTTTTAACTTGTGGATGCATGCACAAAACTAAATGTAAATTGGAAATGGAACTGAAAGTTTAAACCTAAGCCTCTTAGTTTTGGGTAGTGTTACTTTTTATGAAGGTTCCTTCTAGGTCACCTCTGATTCAACCAGTTGTCAAGTTCTATTAATAACTGATACTTTATTAGTGTTGCTAAGGTTCCCCTGCCTTCTCCTAAATCCTATCAATTTCTCCTCCATCAAACTCCCTTTGTTAGGCATTTAATGACTTACTGGCATGACAGTTTGTTGTTTGTTCAATTGCAAAAATGAAATTAATGAATCACCACCTAAAAAATCCATGTCTTACATGTTTACTTCAAAATTCTGCTTTAGTTTAGCATTTTGAACAGGGCATTGCTTGACCTCCTATTAAGCAATTCAGCAATTGTAGCCTTGAATAAGATTTAAAGACATTTTAAAACATTAAGTAAATAAATTAATTAACTTAATTATGAGATGCAAACCGCAAATACTTAACCCTTTGATGACCAAGTAGAATTTCATTTTTGTGCTTTCGTTGTTTCCTCCTCGTGTTTTAAAGTTCATAGCGATTACATTTTTTCACCTGCGGACCTACATGATCCCTTATTTTTGTGACACCAATTATACTTTGCAATGATATACTTAATTTTTTCATTAAATCAGCTGTGAAATCAGAAATAAATTATTTTCGTGGTAAAATTGAAAAAAAGACGCAATTCTTTCCCTGTGGGGGTCTCATTTTTACGCAGTTCATTCTATGGTATATGTTACTCAAGTCAGTATTATTACAATAATATGCATACTTATAAAACTTTTATTTTATTTGATGGCTTTTAAAAAATTAAAACTTAAAAGAAAAAAAAACCCAAAATGTTCTTAAAATTGCTCTATACCCATCATTATAACGTTTTTATCCTTTGGTCTATGGGGCTGTGTGAGGTGTCATTTTTTATATCTGTACCTTGCTTGAATGTGATAAACTAATAGTTCAGGCAATTACGCATGCGGCGATACCACATATGCTTTTTTTATTTAATTATTCATAAAATGGGAAAAGAGGGGTGATTTAAACTTAGGGGAGTTTAAATTAACCATTATGGCACAGAGCTCCAGCCTGGGAACCAGCATTGCGGGATGCAATCCCGCCACTATACTACCAATGATGGGGGGACAAGGACCATTTAAATGCAGCTGTCAGTTTTGACAGCTGCATTTAAATGGCTTATTAACGTGCACGGCTATCAGCTACATAACTCTTACTTATGATATATGTAGTCAATGTCTACATTTACATCTTAGCCCTCCACCATATGGGAATTGTGATGAAACTTTGGGAATGTAATGACATATTTCCATACTGTACGTCATTAGAGATATCATTCATCTGGTGGTATATGTTTTTTTTTTAATGCATTTTTAGGCTATGTTCATACCCCATGCAGTAGGAAAGTATATATATGTTCCTGACTTCAGGGGCTGACTGATGTGTGTGGGACCGCTGCAGTGAGAGCAGTCCCGCACACATCAGTGTGTCCGGGGCTGAGTATAATGAGAGGCAGCTGCGGGATCTATAGCGATCGCAACATTTAGGGTACTTAGTGACAGGACAAGCTCCTGTCACTGAGTGTTCGGGATCCCCGCAGCCATGCTGCGGGAGTCCTGATCACTTGGACTGATGGGCGAGGGTAAGCATCTTACCTCCGTCCTGTGGGATCGGCAATCTATGTATCAGGCAGGATCTATGTATAGATTGCCAATAACACTGATCTATTCTATGCTATGGCATAGCATAGATCAGTACATGCAATTTAAGGATTGTATGTTTTACTGTAAAATAAAAGTGTAAAAAAAGTGTAATAAAAAAATATATAAGTATAAAAAAAACCTTATAAATCCCCCCAGTAAAGGTTTAAAATACCCCTTGCCCATTATAAAACTAAAAATATTTATTTTTTAAATTAAATAAACATATTACATGTCGTAGCATGCGGAATTGTCTGATCTATTAAAATATAACATTATTGTTCCCACAAGGTGATTGGCGTAAACGGAAAGAAAAAAAAAAAACAAGATTGCTTATTTTTTAAAATTGCATTGCAGAAAATTTTTTATAAAAAGCGATCAAAATTTTTCTGTTACACCAATATGATATTAATTAAAAGTAGAGATCATGGTGCAAAAATATGACACCCCAACCAGCCCTGTAGGTGGAAAAATAAAAGCGCTATGGCTCTTAAAAGGCGGGGAGAAACATTGCATTAATTTGACCAGGATATATTGTGCATCAATGGGCTCTGTCTTGAAGGGGTTAATAGAAGTAAGTTACAAATCTATATAACTTTCTGAAACCAGTTGATTTCAAAGAAAATCTCTGTGTTGATATTCAAACTGAGAGGCAGAGCAAGTTCCAGTGTATAATAGAAAACCTTCAACAGTGGGTGTGCAGCATGGATAAAGCAGATTTTTCTCACCTGCTAGTACTATCTGCTCTGAATTTTATCAGATAATCTTTTATCCTGGTGTACAGACACTGAGACAGCATTGCAAAATTCATACTACAAATTTTGTAGTGCACGTACTAATATCCTATGTATTATGCATAAAAATATTACATACTCCACAAACTGAATCAATAAAGTCTATCCTAAAAGCGTGAAGTGAGAGCTTGACATATCTCTGGCTACATGAGACGGAGTTATCACACAAGACACAAAATCACTTTCATGGGTTTTGTCATTCTTAAAACATCTGCTCAATGAAAATCTAAAATATAGATTTAAAGCGCAGAGATATGAATTATAATAGCCGTTCTGAAAGTAACAGAGATAACCCCTGGCTTTCAATGAGAATATGTTATAAAATGAGACACGGAGGCAAAGAAACAGAACTTTGCATTACTTTCCTGTGAATTCTGCAAAGGTAATCATATACTGTGAAACCCTACAGCATTATTCATGGCCTTTCTGCAGGGTGTACAGTGCAGCAGGAATATGTAAGCATAGCATGCCGCACCAGGGACTGAAACACAATGGGATCAAACAGATTTTCATAGGAGCTTCAGGAGTAACAAAGCTTCCTTTTGTAAAGTCAAGACATTTTGTGAACTGTTCATTGTAGTTGTCTGCCATCGAGTCCATGGGGTTCCTCTAATAATATTGATGAGATTATCTAGTGCAGGGTTCTTTGATCTGTTCCTACAAGGACGTCACCAGCCAGTATTGGTGCTGTTTGGATCTCACCATAGGTCAAGGTCCAGGTTACAATGTTAAAAAAAAACAAAAATAAAAAATGTTGAGTTGTTGAGTTAAAGTGTCACTGTTGTTATAACTTTTCAAATCTAAATCAGAGTCTAAATTCAGTCCAAAGTTTCCCAGGTCATTTGATTGATGGACACATTGGGGGACATTTATTAAGTCCGACGTTTTTTACGCCGGACTTAAAAATATCCCCGCATCTCCGGCGCTACAGAGATTTATGTAGAGGCGGACTGCCTGTACATAAATCCCGTGCGCTCCGGTGCGCACAGCCAAAAACCTGCGCCAGCTGAGGGCTGGAGTAGGTTTTCGGCGTATCTTTCAGTGAAAAAAATGCTAAATCGCACAGACTATGAGTCTGCGCCCCCCATTCTGCCCCCTCCCCACTCCCCTGGCGTACCCGGCGGAAAGAGTCTATTTGCGAATATTTTATTTGCAAAACGGGCGATTTGCAAATAAAATATTCGCAAATCGTCTCTTCCCACCGGAAAAAAAAGATACGCCACATGATACATGTCCCCCATTGAGTCGTGAAACTCTGTACTGGTCGGGACTTCATGTGTTTAGTCTCTTTTTTTCAACTGGCACAAGACTAAAAAGATGCCATCAGGAGACTGGACCTGGATTTCTGGTAAGTATAGCTTTGTTTTACAGAATGATAACTAAAAAAAATTAATGTAAACTGCAAACTTGCTTTATATCTACTGTTGTTTTGATTTTGAAAGTGACAGTGAAACTTTGAAGGAGAAGTCAGGCGAAAATTTTATTAAAGTATTGTAGTGCCCATCAAAAAAAAAAAAGTATACAAATCCCCAATCTACACTTTTATTACAGGAAATGCACATTAAGTGCTTTTTTCCCTGCACTTACTACTGCATCAAGGCTTCACTTCCTGGATAAAATGGTGATGTCACGACCCGACTCCCAGAGCTGTGCGGGCTGTGGCTGCTGGAGAGGATGATGGCAGGGGGACACTGAGGGACACTGAGCATCCCTCTGCCATCATCTTCTCCAGCAGTCACAGCCTGCACAGCTCTGGGAGTCAGGTCGTGACATCACCATGTTATCCAGGAAGGGAAGCCTTGATGCAGTAGTAAGTGCAGGGAAAAAAAGCACTTTATGTGCATTTCCCGTAATAAGTGTATATAGGGATTTGTATAACTTTTTGGGGGCAATACAATACTTTAATAAATAAATTTTGCGGACTTCTCCTTTAAGTTAAAAAGGTTACTTTTCTGTAGAAACTTTCTACCCAGATGCACAGAGAAACATTGCTCTTATTCCTTATGCAACTGTGTCCCTATAGGTTCTTCATGTCGCTTTATGGCGCCCCTTTATGTCACTATTTTATATCGCTACTTTCCCTCAGAAGTTATTTTTGATGAGTTAGGGATGACCTTCTATGATAAGATATCCAAGGTAAATGGGCAAAATTTTGTTTTTGTGGGAATCTAACAGAAAAGAACTACAACGTATTGTTAATACAACATATTGTCAGGGGCATATGGAAGCACAATAATACTCTATATTGTTCTATGTGTGATATATTACAACTTGTTGCTTGTAACTAGAAAATGCCATTTCTTTATGATCTCTAGGACCCCACCAATCATGAGGGAGCTTTAACCATCTACATTCATTTGAATGGGGATGGTCAATGTCACTGTGGATGAAAACACTTTGAAGCAGCACACATTTTAGTGATATGCCATCATAGTATGATAAAAGAATTCTTTCATCTAAACAGTGAAATACAAATCAAACGAATAATTTTTTTTTGGTATATTTTATTTGGATGCAATATAAAACTAATAAGAGTTTATATTAGATTGAACCACACAATAGCGGTACAGTGACTGCTTCATACAAATATTATCCAACACTTCAACAGGCAAGGTTCTCATTTGTTTTCTTACAGGTACACCCACTGAGTTCCACACTGTGGGAGATCGGAGAATTTTCCAGATAGACAGAGCCTACTTATGAGCATCTGCTCCACTGTAAAGCATGAACTTCTGTATGCTCTTGTTAATCTTAGCGATGGCACAGAGATTAAAAACAGAGAGTATACAGTATGCCTGCTTTTTTCATGCACACCATTCCAATTCCAAGTAAAACACAATAATACATGTAGAAATGCTGTGTAACTACTTTTTGTATGGCTCATTTGGGAAGTATATAACATATTATTTAAATTACCTTTTCTTTTCACTATACCTGTTTCACCAGGGTCTCTCTGGATCACTAGCTCAGCTCTGCTTGAATTTGCAGTACAAGCCCCATTATACACTCTTCTGTAGATTTGCTGTGTTATGTGATAACATGAAACCATAAGTCAGAAAAGTATGAAATGGTATCCTAAGTCTCTACAATATATGTTTTTCCTTTAAAGGGAACCGCTGTATACAGTTCCTGCAGCATCTATGGCACCTACACGCAGCGGCTGCAGCAGGAGCTGTATACCCGAACAAAAAAACAGTTTAATCCCCCGGGCGCGTGATAAGCAGCGGCGGGAAAGTAGTCATCTGGGCAGCTCCCTGCCCATATCTAGTCACCGCTCTCTGCCTGTCAGCGTGCTTGGAGGGGATGATTGACAGGCAGAGAGGTCCCTTACTGGCCTCTCTGCCTGTCAATCATCCCCTCCCCGCCTCTGCCTGTCCGCGCCTGGGGAGTTAAACTGCTTTTTTTCAGTTATACAGCTCCTGCTGCAGCCGCGGCCGGTACGGTTGCTGCAGGAGCTGTATACAGCAGTTCAGGGAATCATATCAGCCCGATTGGGCTGGTTGGTTCCCTTTAAATGATTTTAAAGATTAAATGGGCACTGCCATTACAACTAAATAATGATAAATCAGCATAGAGGTGATATACTATATCTTTGCAATTGACTTCATTTATGCCTCTTCTCTATCTGAAATATAATGTTATACATTCAGCCACTAGGTGTCTCACTCACTAGAAAACTGCAGTCAAGGCCACTAAGGGCCCTATTACACCAACAGATTATTTTTTCAAGCCAAAGCCAGGAATGGATTTGAAAAGAGGAGAAATCTCAGTCTGTCCATTATTACCTGTTCTTTGTTTATAGTCCATTCCTGGCTTTGGCTCAAAAAAAAATGTTTCAGATAATCTTTTGGTGTAATAGGGCCCTAAGTCACTAAGCCCATTTGTTCTTTAGTAGCATCAAAAAAGCGACCAAATGCAGGAAGTGGTGTTAGCTGACCCAGTGAAGATGAATGCTGATTGGCCAGCAGCTGCACACGCTCCTGTGCACTTCCGCAGCTGAGTAAACTAACTGATATAAACATAGGCGCACCCACTGGCTCAGAATGAAATGCAGAAGCATAAGCAGCACAATGGGGGACTAAATGATCTACTGGGGCAGTAAAATGAAAATAAAAAATGGCAGTATACATAATGCAAGCATTAACTATATAGTTGCTGGGTTTCTTGAGGAAAATTAGAAAAAGTTTGCAGAAGAGTGCTTTACTTTTCATCTCCGCACTCCACCTGTTTTATTGCAGGAGACAGGCTCCATTAGAAGTCTACGGAGCTGTACTCCTGCAAAGTCAGAGTGAGCAATGAGGCATCAGCACACGCTTCTCCCAGCTGTATCTAGATATGGCTGAGTGTCCCAGCAATGAAACACCAACCAATCAAAACTATTGACATGTCTGCATCACCTAAAAAGTTTTGATAAGTGACAGTAATGCTGAAAGGGAAGCATCTCACCTGCTGATATGTCCCTATAGTGCACAGGGCACTGAGGATGAAGGTCATTTTCTTGATAAGTTTAATGTGAGTTGCAAAAACGGCATAGAGATAAGAGGTACACTGTTTATGTAGCTTCTGGAGTAATCTATTGTAGCGTAGTTTGCGGGGATCCCAAGTTTCTGCTATTTTTAGCTTCCTGACCCCTTAAGTAGCTGCAAAAAGGTATGAGGGTGTTGGGAGATCCTCCCAGGTCCGGCAGAGGAGTACATAGTGAGTATGGAGTGGGCACTGGGAGTTAGGTAAGTAGGAGGACCTAACTACTAGTGGGACCTGCCTGTTGGAGATACTACCTACAGGAGGGGGGGAGGAGTTGGCTATTGAGGATAATACCTACAGGAGGGTGGGAGGGACCTGGCCACTAGGAAGACTTCTTACATGCGGGACCTGGTAACTGGGGATACTACCTAGAGAGAAGGCCTGACTATTGGGGATGCTACCTAAAGGGGGACCTGGCTACTGGGAATGCTACCTACAGGGGGACCTGGCTAATGGAGGAAATATCCTACAGAAAGTAAATAGCTATGGGAGAAATTCCATATGGGGGAGACCTGGCTAAAGGGCAAGTTGCTGATTTTGCAAGGGGTGGGCATAAAGCACAGTGAGATTTAGAGATGTTAGGGCCCAGAGAACAAAAGGCCCCACCTCTTTTACACTATTTACTGCCAAAATAATGGTGTTCTCTTAAGAAAATAAAAACACAGGCAACAAAGGTATGTTGTGAATACTTTTACTGATATCTATCTACTGGTGCCACAGGCTTGGTAAGTGATCAGGGGGTGACAGATTCACTTTAAATTGTTTTGGTGCTTTAAGACATTGGTTAGCTTGTGGAATGAAAAATAAGTTTGCTGCCGTATTTTATATTATAATGGTGTTTGGCCATAAATACCTGGACAAGTAAGTGTACAGATGTGATTTCAAATGGACCAGCTAACACCTGACCAAGTGTGCTAATTATTATTTCCTAAATAAATAAGCACACATTATTTAACTTATTAAATTATATAACTTTGTAATGTGCGTTAATAAGCTGCCTGGAGCTGTTCCGCTTTGCACATGATTATTGCTATTTCTTCTCTCTGTATAGCATGCAGTTGAATTGGAATAAATGCAAATATAATAAAATATAAGGTACAATAGAACCCTACTATTTGATATGATTTCATTGTAACATTTAAAATACACAGCTAGCACAAAATCCCCTAAGTTTTCTATGTAAGCTAAGTAAACAAAAGAGGTATTATTATTCTATTATTAGGCCATGTTAACACTACGGCCGTTGTAACAATGGCCATGATTTCTACGGAACTTACGTAGTGCTGCTTTCTAAGGAATCCCGGCCGGAGTGTATACACACGGTATATACTCCGGCAGGGATCCTCAGCGGCGCAGCAAAAAACTGACATGTCAGTTTTCTATGCCCGCTATTCAGTAAATAGTAAGCGCAGAGAACCTGTCAGTGCACACAATGGATCCGAATTCAGCGTCAGTGAAGATCATCCGGCCGGTACTGCAGTACCGGCAAGGATGATCTTCTCTGACACCAGCCTTTCCGTGACCGGTGTCTTACTAAGTGGGAACATGGCCCTAGACTGTATTAATCTTGCAGCATATCTAAATGTTTCTCAGTATATCTATAGTACATGGAATGACTGGATCTATTTTCAGTAATGGCATAGTTATATAATATGGCACGGCTATTTGTATTTCTGTCTTTGGAGCACAATTTATTCTGACTCTGTACCTTTGTAAAGAATAGTGAACATTTTCAATTACTTTTACTTTGTTAGTTTCCATAGCAACAATAGTTATACCATTAAGTTGAGTGTTTTGTTTCTTTCAACTCTTGCACCTTGATCCCTGTGAGACAGTCCAATTTAAGGACAAGTGTATTGTAGCAGAATTGTCTTTCACTGGGTAATATATGAAATATTCAATAATATTTATGTTGTTTATCTGTGAGCTCATTTAGATGAAGAAGTAATATGTGTATAGATTGTTCTGCTTTTACTAACCCTTGAGGTATGCTCATATTTTTCATCTGTATTACATCCATTTTATTGGGTCCCTATTGTAAAAAAAAATTTACGTGTTAAGGCTGGGTTCACACTACATATATTTCAGTCAGTATTGTGGTCCTCATATTGCAACCAAAACCAGGAGTGGATTAAAAACACAGAAAGGATCCGTTCACACAATGTTGAAATTGAGTGGATGGACGCCATTTAATGGCAAAGATTTGCTGTTATTTTAAAACAACGGCTGTTATATTGAAATAATGGCAGTTATTTACTGTTATATGGCGGCCATCCACATAATTTCAACCTTGTGTGGACAGATCCTTTCTGTGTTTTTAATCCACTCCTGGTTTTGGTTGCAATATGAGGACCACAATACTGACTGAAATATACGTAGTGTGAACCCAGCCTAAAATGTGTTAGAATATAACTAGAGATGAGCGAACCGGGTTTGGGTTCGAGTCCATCCGAACCTGAACGATGAGCATTTGATTAGCGGGGGCTGCTGAACTTGGATAAAGCTCTAACATGTCTGGAAAACATGGATACCGCCAATGACTATATCCATGTTTTCCACATAGCCTTAGGGCTTTATCCAAGTTCAGCAGCTACCGCTAATCAAATGCTGAAAGTTCGGGTTCGGATGGACTCGAGCATGCTCGAGGTTCGCTTATCTCTAAATGAGGAGCACACAGTATCCAACAGATTGTATACCAATTAGCACCAACACACAAAAAAAACAAAACACTTTGTAACCAGTTGTTTGAGAAAAATGAAAGGCCTAAAGGTAGACTTTTATCCAGCCAAGGTTGAATGGTGTGCCCATCCAGGAATCCTAGACATTGGTCTTGAATTTCAGAGAGGGCACTGCAGCATAGCCATCGGGCCCCTGGGCCAGTCCAATGTCGGACTATAGGACATTGACTATGGAAATATTTTCTAGGCATGCTCTGTGACTTCTGCAGAGGTCATTGTGAGAAAAGGGGGAGGAGGTGAGCTGTGACCATCACCAAATGTAAATACCAAAGAATAAATATAATAGATGGCTATCTGAGATTAATGATATTTAATAGAAGGAAACTATCTAGTATACATATTTTAGGGAGTAACCTTTATGCCTCTTACATTGTTTCATTTTGTCTGCCCCTTCACTTTGTCTCTCCATTAAGAAGAAAGATGGAGGCAGCATTGGATTATGGTGGGGAAGAAGGAAGCCTTGGACAAAGCCACATGATTATCAACTGGGAAAAAGTATTTCTCCTAAAAGGAAATATTTGGTCCATAATTGTAAGATATTGACTATGGAAATATTTGGTCTGGTGGAGCAATAGGGACAACTCAAATCATCTCTTCCCTCCAATGTAGGAGGTACCTAGAGTTCTACATATGACAAATTATTGTTATCCTCAAAATCACTGTTGTGAAGTTTTACAAGCAATAGCCAACAGCCACTTTGGAGAAACTCGACTGGAGAAGAGCCTTGGACATACATTCAGGTACCTATCCCTGGTGCAAGGGCCATATAAGAAAGGTGTGTAACTTTTTAAAAATAATATATATTTTTTGTTCCTCAACAAAGTGCATTGTTCCTTAACTGCATCATTTTGCCACCATTCTATACAGTGGTCCCTCAACTTACAATGGCCTCAGGTTACAATATTTCCAACATACAATGTTCTTTTCTGGACCATCGTAACTTGAGACCAGACTCAACATAAAATGCTACGTAAGGTCAGGATCTGCACTTGATCACATGTGAGTAACTAGATGATCAACAAATGAAAGTGGCCATTTTACTGGTGAAACCCCAGTATTAGTGAAGTGCCTGCAGTGATTGGCTGTCTAGTAGCGCCCCCTGCAGTACATTGTGATACTACATGTCCTGTGCTGCTCTTTTACCTGGGCCAGCATGAGTTGCTCCTTTGGAGACCATCTGAAGGCTGCTTCATTTTATTTTTCTGGGACCCTGCATGACCTGTACAGGACCTGAAATTGCTCCAATCCTCTACATAGAAAGTAATGTACAGTCTCCAGTCGCTCTTTCTGACTGTTGTATTTAAGGATTGGCTTTACCCAAATTAATTATCTGCTTATTTTCCTTTAAATCTTCATTTGTTTTTTCATTTTGGGATGACATTTCGGGGGATTCAGAACCAATTAGCAGTTTTCCATAGCATTTTGGCTTCAACATACAATGGTTTCAACATATAATGGTCATCCTGGAACCAATTAATATCATATGTTAAGGGAGCACTGTACTTACATTTGGCGAATATGTGTCATGCATTTAACTAAATTTTGTGGTAATGTACAAATAAGAGACAATTCTCGTATCGTACATCTCTGACAGACGCCTCTATTTGATACACAGCAGCAAGTATGCTTCTATTCAATCCAAATATTAAAAATAATGTACATACTTTTTGTGCTATGAACATTTTAAATGTTTGGAAGTTTTGTCCACTTGTGCGGTCAGTGAAATAAGCCATCTCTTTATTGAGATACTTCAACAAGCATTGAATTTACTGTGAAAACTAATCACCTGTTTCTCATTAAGAGAAATAATTAATTTCTTGAAGTATGTAAACTAGCCGCTTAATTTTCTTTTTAATTATAGGGATGGTTAAACTTAAGCCCTATCATATTCTGAACAATATCCTCTTGCAGATGAAACAGACCTACTTTTACAAGCCCACAAATGAATTAACATCCTTATAAAAAAAAATATAATTAGAATGAAGTCTGCTATTTTGGCTCTGGATCGAATAATTAAATGCCCAATTTGCTGCATCTTCTCTGAGCCCTGTTTAAGACACAGAGAGAATTGCATGAAAGTCTATAGGAAAAACAATTATTCAAAGCTAAGATTCTAAGGTTTAATAATAACTATACCTGCATATACTCCCCACCTAAAATAAATCAACATACACACAAGGAGGGAAATTTATCATTCCCTGCACTAACGCAGTATGGAGAAATTGCACAATTTTTGTGCAAACTAGAAGTTTTCTCAACTTTTTTGAGTTGGGGTCTGCGCAAAAATTTGTGCAATTTTTTCACTCTACGCTGGTGCACTGTATGATAAATTACCAAACGTATAAATGTATAAATTTGCAAAAATCCTATTAGAACTACTAATAAAAAAAAGCATACTATGCAAGGAATGGAGGTTGTGATTCTCAGATAATATACAAAACAATTATATATACATAAACTATTCATAAATATTGTATTATAGTACTGGTAAAGAAGAGAAACAACAAAAAAAGGGAATATGCAACCTTCATACAAAGTTGCAGATACAAAAATGCTAAGTAGTTAATAATTGTAAAACTAGATGTTTAGAAAACCAAAGAGATGTTTGGACTTTTACCTACATGGAGTGATTTATGCTCTCAGTTTTCTTCCCTTATATTGAGTTACATTGAGTTACTCTTTGTTGCTGTGCACTCCCTGCTCTCTGGTTACTAAGATTACATGCCACATTTGCCAGCTATATTCTAGTACTTCCCCTTCTAGTGCTGCCCCTATGCTTTTGTTTGTCTATAAATAATCATACTGTTCAGAAAACAGGCGAAACAGCAGCTTAAATTGGACTATTGCCCTTTATCCTAAACCCCAACATATGTTTCTCCCACAGCTTCATCAGGGGGTTATGGAGTGGAGGTAAGAATCCCCCAATATATACATCAATACATTTGAAACACCTGTTGAAAAAATGATTAATAGTATAGCGGAGTCTTAGGCCTTATTCACATATCACATAATTTACAGATCCATATTTCAGTATTCGAGTTAGTGCACATTGATGTCTATTGGGCTATTCACACTATCAGTAGATTACTAGGACTCAAACCAATGCTGAGAAAAAGGACATGTCCTAGTACGGACCCAGATTTCTTTTTTTACGGATCCTCTCATAGAAATCTATGGGATCCGCTATTTCTTAAAGAGAACCAATCACGGGCAAATGTTGTTTTTTTTTTATTGCTCCATTTAATAACATTTAATTTTTAATACATTTTTGTAAATATAATTAATCAATTTTTTTGCCGGGTTTTTAATATATTTGCATTTCCGTTCACTGTCGCGCGCCGGCTCTTTTCAAAAGAGCCGGCGCGCGACAGGAAACTCCCGGCATGCCGAGCGGCGGGAAGGGCTCCCATGAGCCTTTGCCCGCGGCTCTGTAAATACACAGTGATCCCGCGCTATACAGTGCGAGATCACTGTGTATGAATGTCCTAACTGACAGTTTAGTTTATCTCTGAAGATACAGACTGCCTTTGCAGTCTGTATCTTATATTTTACCTAATCCATCCTAGCGGCGCAGTAAGGCCGAGCGCGGCCATCTTGATTATGTCCCTTGCGTTCCAATGGTGCGTTCCACCGTCGGACCGCAAGTGACGTCATCAAGATGGGGCCCGGCTTTACTGCACCGCTACAGAGGACTGGGTAAAGTATAAGATACAGACTGCAAAAGCAGTCTGTATCTTCAGGAATACACTTTATGAAGATACAGACTGCCTTTGCAGTCTGTATCTTATACTTTACCCAGTCCTCTGTAGCGGTGCTGTAAAGCCGGGCGCCATGTTGATGACGTCACTTGCGGTCCGACGGTGGAACGCACCATTGGAACGCAAGGGACATAATCAAGATGGCCGCGCCCGGCCTTACTGCGCCGCTAGGATGGATTAGGTAAATTAGAAAGATACAGACTGTAAAGACAGTCTGTATCTTCAGAGATAGACTTAGGGAGAGAGGAACTTTTACAACAGGGACAGTTAAATTTAGGTGATTGGTCCTCTTTAAGGATTGTAACCTGTTTGGCATCCGCATTTCCGTAAAAATAATACAGATGACTCATAGGTCATAAAGTTGTGTTTTTAGGCAACCACAGCCAGGAAGAAGAAGCTGCAGAAGCACATGTGCTTGCAAACAGAAAGAGAATTAACTAATTAACAGTAAAGCAAACCAAAAATGGCAAAGTAAAATGGCTGACAAGTGATCACGTAACTTTTTTTAGGGGTTGGGTATACTGGTGCTAGTTTTTTTTAACCTACTTAACTTTATTAACTAGTATTGTGCAGTCAGTAAAAAAATGGATTTACGGAAATACAGATGCAATAAGGATGCCTAATGCGTAATTTTTAGCGGATTGTACGGGTGGATAGTGGGAGGATTCTACAGACTTTAAAACAATACTGAACGTGAATAAGGCCTTAGGGCCAGTTCACACGGAGTAAAGCTGGTGGAATTTCACGGTGGAATTCCCCGCAACGGAATTCCGCCAGCCTCCATGTCATACTCTCTGCACGAAAGAATGGACATGTCCATTCCACCAGTTTTACTCAGCCTTAGAAAGTTAAGATAATATACAACATCTATGATGACACACAATACCTAAAAGCTATTTGTTACTGGAAATGTGTCACTAGATGACTCTTTCACTTATTGGCCTGCTATATGCATACCACAGTATATCAACATCCCTTTTAGTAGGTTGCAGATATATACTTGGCACATACAGGGCAAACACACTGTTAACTGAAAGTGTAACTATCATTCTATGCTGGCAGAAGGATACACAGTAAAAATCATGCCGCTAACATATCTGTTCAGGCGTGTGCTGAGGACGGAATTCATTCGGCAGTGTATACATTCACACTCACGCTGCCAGATGAATTCCATCCTCGGAGCTGAACCAGACAGCATGTTGGCAGCAGGAATTTTACAATGTATCCTGCAAAGAATAATAGTTACAATTTTTTTTTTTTTTTTTTTTAAATCAAATAGTTTTTATTAAAGGTTTTGTATTTTTTTGAAAGACACATAACCACAGGGAGGCCAGTACAGTAGCCCAAACCCTGCGCAAAACAGTACAGAACAGAAAGTAAAAACAACAAATTGGCAACAACCAAAATAGTCCGAAAGGGTAACCCTTCAGAAGAGGAGGGGTACGCAGCAGTAAAGACAGTAAACCATTAGATAGGCTCTATAACCTCCATTATAAGCAGAAACTCCTGGACATATGTCTAGGTGGCCGTTGAGGGAGTGAGCCTGCCTCTAGTAAGTGACGGCGGCGCCATGTCGGGGGTATCTAGCCAAGGGGCCCAGATCTTCTCAAATTTTTTCATCGCCTCCCGCTTTTCATAGGCATATTTATCATTGGCAATGAGCCAGTTAACTTTAGCTACAAAGACAGTACTCGTCGGAGGGTCCTGGTCAAGCCAGGATTGAGCTATCAGCTTTCTAGCCATATACAAGATCCTAGCAACAGCTACTTTAGCAGGATTGGGTAAGGCTATGTCCTCTACTTAGCCTAAGATGCAAACTAAGGGAGACTGTTCAAGGTGAACAGAATAGACTTTGTGGATAATTGAAGCAACCTCTTGCCAATACCTCATTAATTTTGGGCACCACCAGAACATGTGCAGGATCCCTCCCTCGTCTCTCCGGCACCGAGGACACAGGGCATCGGGACGAAGTCCCACTCTAAATAAGAACTCCGGAGTTCTGTAGACACGGTGTAACAGGTACAAATGGGACAGTCGGTGCTGCTCCCCCACGGACAACTGGGGCGTCATCTCCAAAATTTACTTCCATAACTCATCCTCCAGGGGACCCAAGTCAGCCTCCCACTTCTCCTTTATGGTCAACGGATGTTTTTCTAAAAAATTTGTCGTGCAAGTGGATATATAGCAAGGAAATGAGACCAGATGTGGAAGTAGATGCACCCACTATATGGATAGGTGGAATAATTACCCGCTCCCGGGACAAAATGTCCCCCTCACTATCACACGCATGGCGTAACTGGAGGTATTTGTAAAAATGTATCCTAGGGATGGGGAATTCTTCACACAGCCGTTGGAAACTTTTTAGCTGGCCATTAATGTATAACTGCTCCACTCGTCTAAGACCAAGTGCCCGCCATGGTGTAAACCCTTCCAAGAAGAATAACTCACTCAACCAAGGGGTATCCCATATAGAAATGTATGCAGAGCATCTGGACAACCCATACATGTCTCTAACCTTCCACCAGACTCTATGATAAAGCTGAAGTGTAGGGAGGCCTGCTGCAGCCGTTGAGAAGCGTTTAGCCTCCAGGACCTCAAATAACTGCCCCGTTCCAAAGTGGGCCTGTAGTAATTGGAAAGTAGGGTCCGTTAACGTGTCTGTCTCCCACCCCCTAAGATGTTGCAGCTGAGAGGCTAAGAAATAAATCATGGCATTAGGCACTGCCAACCCCCCTGCTGTTTTAGCTCTTTGCAAAGTTTCTAGCTTTATACGAGGGCGCTGGGAACCCCAAATGAGGTCTCTGAATAAGCTGTGTACTTTATGAAAGTAACGGATAGGAATCCATATCGGGGAATTATGCAATACATATAGTAATTGGGGCATCCATACCATTTTTATCAGATTAGAGCGTCCCACCACTGATAAAGGGAGCTTACGCCACACCCCCATTTTGGCCTGAAATTTGGAAAGAATCGGTGTGAGATTCAATCTCTCATAGGCTTTGATATTCTTGGAGATAATAATGCCAAGGTATTTAAATTCCGTGACAATCTTGAGAGGGAAGGGGAGGACAGGCATGTGTGCTACATCAACATCCAGCGGCAGCAGCACCGACTTGTCCCAACCAATGGACAATCCTGAAAATCTGCCAAAGTCATCAATAAGCGTGATAGCCGTAGCCAGAGATGCATCAGTGTCATTTAGATATAACAATAAGTCATCTGCGTATAACGCAATTTTCTCCTCTTGGGGACCCCTCTTAAAACCACACACCTGGGTGGCCACGGATCAGGGATGCCAGCGGCTCTATGGCTAGCGCAAAAAGCAACAGCGACAGGGGGCATCCCTGCCGCGTACCCCGCTGCAAATCAAATCTGGCAGACAGGCCACCATTTATTTTCACACGTGCACAGGGTGAGGAATATAACAGCCGGATCCAAGAAATAAAGTGTGCCCCAAACCCCATTTTGTCCAGTACTGCCCATAGAAAGGCCCACTCGACACTGTCAAAAGCTTTGACAGCATCGAGTGAACACACCGCCCTCCCCCCGAATCCTCCGAGGGCAACTGGAGATTAACATACAACCGTCTAATATTCATGGCAGTGGACCTGGCTGGAATAAAGCCCGTTTGGTTGGGATGAACTAGAGCACTCATGTAGAGGGAGAGTCTGTTAGCTATGGCCTTGGCCACTATCTTGATATCTGTAGATAACAGAGAGATGGGTCTATAGGAACCCGGCAAGGTTACATCTCTCCCAGGCTTGGGCAGGACTATAATTATTGCTTCCCTCATGGACTCCGGAAGGGAGCCTGATTCCACAGAGGCCTGCCACACCTCCAACAGCTTGGGTAACAGCACCTCTCCCACCTTTTTAAATAATTCCCCTGGCAACCCATCCATCCCCGGTGCCCTGTTGTTGGTGATAGAGGAGGCCGCAGCCTCTAGCTCTTCCAAGGTCAGCAGGGCCTCCAATGTTTCCCGTACATCAGCAGTTAGGACCGGGAGGGAGATAGAAGACAGGAAATCCCTGATATGATTGGGAGTGGCCTCCAATTTAGAGCTATATAGATTGGAATAATAAGAATAAAAGACTTGTAAGATTTCAGGGGTAGAGGTCACCAGGACTCCCTCATTATTCTGTATGTGGGTGAGGAAGGTCGAACTTTTTTGAGCACTCGTAATAACAGATAAGAGATGCCCAGTACGCTCACCTTCTACAAAAAACATGTGCTTAGCAAAGTTTCTCTTATGGGCAGCAGATTCAAGGTCAAAATCTGTAAGTACCTGTTGGGCCTCTTTAAGTCTAGCTGAGGTAACAGCAGAATTACCTGCAATGTGATTCTCCTCCACCTGTAAAAAGGAGTCCTGGAGAGCCGACCGTAGACGGCCTCTTGCTCGCTTAGATCGGGTAATTGATTGTATAAAATAACCTCTTAAATACGCCTTCATGGCATCCCACTCAATCTGCGGAGTGGCAGTACCAGCATTATGATTAAAGAATTCTTCCACTGCCATTTGAATACCAGGCGTCTCGAGAATAGAAAGCCAATGCGGATTCAATAATAGTTACAATTTAACCTATTTGTGAGCAAAACTGAGAGCAGAACCTCCACAAAGATAAACTGTGTGGCCATCTGTGTTCTAGACCGAAACCTACAGTATTTTACAAATACTCTTGCAAAATACTGAGCCATATACTGCCATGTGCATATTGCCTCAATGAAAGTAGCATTAGGCTCAATGATTATTTGAAAGCATTGGTCCTTTTATAAGTGATCTCTAAATAGACGCGAGATGAAGTGCTGTGGAAAATGAACTATGGCACTTAAAGTAATACATCTCATGAATTTTCACACTGCTTAAGTTATTACATTACTTTTTTATAACATGTCTAATTTGCTACAAGTCATTTTTCAAGTCCTTCTGAGCAGGAAGAGACGGAAATCTTGTTATTATCTGTCCAGTAATGAAATGGTAAATAAATTGGATCATTGAAATTTTCATGAGCCGCTAACCTATGAACTTTTTTCTAGTGAAAAGGTTGATTATTCTATTCGGAGGCATGCATCAAAAACCTTAATTAACACATTGGCACCAGCTGAATGGTTTATTGAGCATCCTTCCACTTCAAGAAGCAAAACCACAATAACAGCATCCAGTACAAAAATAATTCTTCCCCATGCTAAGTGGATGTGATGAACATTCTGGATTGTCTCCTGAGAGGATTTCTTAAAAATGAATGCCTTGGATGTACTTTGGAGCAAAATCATTGATCTCCTACTCCTTTTCACTTCATTACATTATTGTTTACCTAAAAAAAAGAAACAAATGAATTGCAGAGTATATTTATTATTGCCTTTATAGCAGTTTATAAGTGACAAGTTAAACTTTAATTCAACTTTAGACATGAGGACATTTTGGTTAACCAACACTCAGTACAATGTAAAAGGCTGGCTTTACACTGCCTTAAAGGGGTTGTCCAGCGAAAATCTTTTTCTTTCAAATCAACTGATATCAGAAAGTCAAATAGATTTGTAATTTACTTCTATTAAAAAAATCTCAAGTCTTCCCGTACTTATTAGCTACTGTATGTCATGCAGGAAATGTTTTATTTTCAGTCTGACACGGTGCTCTCTGCTGACATCTCTGGCTGAGACAGGAACTCTGTTTCGGTTTTCTATGAATCCCCATAGAAAACCTCCCCTGCTCTGGACTGTTCCTGTCTTAGAAAGAGATGTCAGCAGAGAGCACCGTGTCAGACTGAAAATAAAACATTTCCTGCATGACATACAGTAACTAATAGGTATGGGAAGACTTGAGATTTTTTTTAATAGAAGTAAATTACAAATCTATATAACTTTCTGACACCAGTTGATTTGAAAGAAAAAGATTTTCACTGGACAACCCCTGTAAAATCTCAGAAAAACGCCAATAAAAAGAATTTCAGTGCAGGTTTAGGATAGTCTTTTTTTTGCAGGGGGGGGGGGGGGGGCATTTTTCTTTCCTTTCTGGAGATTTTGAGGTTCTGTTGCAGTTTTTCCAAAATGCAGCATGCTGAAGGTGTGTCGTTTGTTCAGCAAACTGTGATGTTTTTTCTTCCAAGTATCTTCATAATCAATTAAGATAATATTCTTATACAGAGTTAGGCTGGGTTCACACTACGTATATTTCAGTTAGTATTGTGGTCCTCATATTGCAACAAAAACCAGGAGTGGATTAAAACACAGAAAGGCTCTGTTCACACAATGTTGAAATTGAGTGGATGACCACCATATAACAGTAAATAACTGCCATTATTTCAATATAACAGCCGTTGTTTTAAAATAACAGCAAATATTTGCCATTAAATGGCGGCCATCCACTCAATTTCAACATTGTGTGAACAGAGCCTTTCTGTGTTTTTAATCCACTCCTGGTTTTGATTGCAATATGAGGACCACAATACTGACTGAAATATACGTAGTGTGAACCCAGCCTGAGGCTATGTTCCCACATGGTACTTTTTTTTTGTAAATCAGTATTTACTATAAAGAACCAGCATAATATAAAAACAGAGTAAAACACTGTATCGTGCAACATAGTACATAATGATCAGAAAATCTCAACCATACCGACATTAAATCCGAAAACAAAGCAATAATAGAGAGAACAATAAAGAATTGTGGTTATTGCACAATAACAATACACATTGGTAATAATATCCATATTATAAATCACTAACCGGCAATAATGGGGTATAACAAGGGACAAAACAGACACAAAAGGAAAGAGGGGGAAAAAAGGGGGGAATATAGAGCAGAGAAGAAAGAAAAGAAAGAAAGAAAAGAAAGAAAGAAAAAAAGAAAGAAAGAAAGAAAGAAAGAAAGAAAGAAAGAAAGAAAGAAAGAAAGAAAGAGAAAAAAGAAAAGAAAAGAGGGCTTTAGATTCATTAGGTTTAATAATATAAGATAGGCAATACTATTGCCAATGTTGTGAAACCCAAGTCAGAACATTGCCCGAGTCACTAAACACATCCCACCAGTACCACGTTTTATTGAATATGGTTTTGTCTTTATCTGAGTGAGCCGCTAGCCCTTCCATTCCCCGTATCATAAGAAGACAATCCAGGAAGTCTCCTGAAGAGGGAGGGGTAGTGGATTTCCATTTACGTGGAATCGCTTGCCTAGCTGCATGCAGGAAATGACAGAGAGGACCTTTATGGAAGGTGTTCATAAAATCCACAGGGTGAAGACAATAGGGTTAGACCCATTGAGGGGCTGATATTCTCTGAACTTACTATATTATACACAGCAAAGACAGGGGCCCTAAAACTCGAGCTCTCTGGGCAAGACCACCATATATGTTCAAGATTCCCTTTTCCAGTACCACACTTTCAACATACAGGGTGTACAGAAGGAAACAATTTATGGAGCCTCTCTGGGTAGTAATACCAATGAGACAAGATCTTAAAGTTTTTTTCCTGTGTGTAACTGGATAGAGAAGATTTGTGGCTAAAAATAGACTAAAAAAAAGAATAAAAATTGAGTTCCACACCCTCTCCGAAAGTTGTTTTCCAAGTCCTCTCTCCCATTTGGCAACATATGCTGGAATATAATCTTTGTCTTGTTTAAAAATAGTCCATATAGTAAAGACACGGCATGTCCTGGATGATAAGGCACAACACATAATCGCTCAAAGTCAGTCAACTCATCCATGACACCCCAGCTGTCTTTAACAGTGAGGAAAAGATCTTGAAGCTGGTCATATGCCAACCACTCAGTAGGCTGCAATACTGCGGCTTCAATTAAATCCACAAATGGGCGGACTCCATTACTTGTGCACAGATGACGGAACTGCAGTTCAGAAAATATTTCTTCCAAGCGTCTTGGGCAATTTGCTAAGTCTGGGGGGGATACCACTATACTTAAGTAGGGGTTAGAGGGTCTGAGCGGGACCAAAGCCTGAGAGTCTTAACCACGTTATCGCTGAAAGATAATAAAACCCTAATAAGAGCAGATAAATTACCTAAAGCAGGTCTAGTCCCTTGTTCCTTCCAAAGAAGAGTAATCGGTGGGTGTATAGACAAATCTTCCAATAAAAGTACCCCCTGTTTAGTATCTTTAGAGTGAATAAGGTCAAGAAGACAAGAACCTAACCATGCTTGATGATACACCCTAAAATCAGGCACTCCTGTTCCACCTTTTACTTTTGGTCTGGCTAAAAATCTGTTTGGAAGGTAGGCCCTTTTATTACCCCAGATGATTTTATTCAATGAGGATTTCAGTTTTCTTATGGAGGGTTCTACAAGGACCATGGGTATGACCATGAGTCCGGAAATAATAAAGTACTCTCGGCAAAATGTCCATCTTGATTGCCACTAAACGGCCAAACATGGGAGGTTAATGTGCTGCCTTCCCTCCAAGTCTTTCTCAAGGGTCTTAAAGGAAAACTCCCATGGGACCCAAAAAAACCACAGACACACACAGACACCATACTCACCATCCCTCCGGTGACAATCGCCACTCGATTCACCCGCTGTCCGCCTTTCCGTCACCTCCATCCGCGGTCCAGCGATGTCTCTCACTTCCGGGTCCATGGGAGAGAAAAGGCAATCAGGGCTGAGCAAGCTGGAAGCCATGTGATGCGCTCCAGCCAATGAAAAGGCTGCTGGTGGGCATGTGCACCAGCAGCCTTTTCTCTCCCATTCACTTTCTATGAAGAAGCCGAGTAGGAAGAAGACCCGGACCGCCCCCCGGCTCTGACGTCGTCGTCACAAGATGGCGCCCGGGAGGGGGGGGGGTCCGAAAGTGGGGGAAGGGAGCCAGACCGGTTATTTAACCACATTACACAGTTATATAACTTTGTAATGTGTGTTAAATAAGCCAAAATTTTGTGAGAGTTGTCCTTTAAGTAATGGAGCGAAGTTTGTCACATATAGAGAGCTCATGTCTGGGGTTAGGTGGACCCCTAAATATTTGAGCTAAGAAAACTGCCATTTAAAGGGAAAATTTGATCCCAAATGGGACACGACAGGGCCAGAAAGAGAAACATTTTGAATTTCAGATTTTGTTATATTAATTCTAAAGTTACTAACCTCTCCATAGAGTTTTATTTCAGATTTATTTCCATTTGAGATCGGAAAGGGGTCAGAGAACATGCCATTAACCCTAACCCGTGCAGATGGTCCTTTATAAAGGGCCAGCATGCCACCCCGCATCGCGGGTTCTAAGCCCATATAATGTAACACGGACTCCAAAAACCCCCAGTGCACCCTGTCAAACGCTTTTTCAGCACCAAGTGATAGGATGCACAAAGGGGCCCCTGCCACCCTGGCTCTTTTCATGAGGGTTAAAGTTCTAATGGTATTGTCCTGTGCATCTCTCTGCTTCATGAAACCCACTTGATCTTTTTCTATAATAAAGTGAAGATGCTGACTCAATCTGGAGGCCAGAATCTTAGAATAAAACACGACATTCAGATTAATTAAAGAAATCGGTCTATAGTTCACAGATCTCAGGAGACTTCTCAAGCTTGGGGATCACTGAAATATGGGCTAAAAGAACCGACGGGGGGAAAGAGCCTCCTTGCCATATCTCATTAAAAGCAGAGAGAAGCAAGGGAGTAAGTTCTCCCTCAAGAAGCTTATAAAACCGTGCGGTATAACCATCCGGTCCAGGACATTTGCCATTCTTTGCTTCTTTTATAACCATGGCTAGTTCTATGGGGGTTATGTCGTCATCTAAAGATTCCTTTGTCTCTAAGGGAAGGCGGGGAACAGGATGCCAAGACATTTAGGGCCCTATTCCATGGGACGATTATCGTTCGCATAATCATTAACGATAAACGATCCAAACTACCGCTATTGCGAAAGACCTGAAATTGTTCACCCATTTACATGGAACGATAATCGTTACTTATGATCGTTCTTGCGGTCATCTTGTCGTCGCTATTGCGTTCGTCGCTATTGCGTTCGTCACTACTGTGAACGACCGAACTAAGTCATAAAAAGGATGTTCCCCATTCATAAAAAAGAAAGTTCTAGAGCTGGAGAGGGTACAAAGACGGGCAACTAAACTAATAACGGGAATGGAGCATCTTAGTTATGAGGAGAGATTAAAAGAATTACATTTGTTTAGTCTGAAGAAGAGACGTTTAAGGGGAGATATGATTAACTTATTTAAATATATAAATGGCCCCTACAAGAAATATGAGGAAAAGATGTTCCAGGTAAAACCCCCTCAATGGACAAGGGGGCACTGCCTCCGCCTCGAGAAAAAAAGGTTCAATCTCCGAAGGCGACAAGCCTTCTTTACCATGAGAACTGTGAATCTGTGGAACAGTCTACCACAGGATCTGGTCACAGCAAAAACAGTAGAGGGCTTCAAAACCGGTCTAGACAAGTTCTTAAACCAAAATAATATAAATGCATATGTATAGAACCTATCACCCCTCCCCCTTCCCTGTATCCATCCCCTCCTTGGTTGAACTCGATGGACATGTGTCTTTTTTTCAACCGTATTAACTATGTAACTATGTAACTATATATATTCAATGCAAACGATTTGCGAACAAGCAACGATAAAAATTGTCCAGGTCTTATTAAACGAACAACGATTTCTCGTTCGGTCGTTAACTGCTATTCAACCAAACGATTATCGCTTAGATTCAAATGACTTAACGATAATCTGAAAGATAATCGTCCCGTGGAATAGGGCCCTTAGTTCTGGATCGTAGTTTGCACTTCCTCTGGTGACAAGTGAGCCAACTTACCCTGTAAGGAGTATAATGAGGTGTAATCATCTCTGAACAATGGCAAGATATCTTTGGTAGCGTAGGCCTTGCCACAATTAGGACGTGCAATGGAGGATATAAATGCATTATGTTATCTAGGATGTAAAGCTCTAGACAGCAATCGACTACTTTCGTCTTCAAATTCATAGAACAGAGCTTGGAGCGTAGCTCTTAAACATGTGGAGCGATGGTCTAGAACCTTTAAAAGTTGCATAAGTCTCGGAAACGAGGGACCGTTTATGGCTCACCTCTAAAGCAGCAATACGGTCCACCATCTATCAATTTTGCGTTTTGCCAATCGGGAGAGAGAGGACTTACCGGAGGAAGAATCTAGCCTCGGATCGAAGACTAAGTTGAGGTCACCTTCTAAAATAATGGGGAGAGATTTAGCAAGTTATACCTATTTACCTACGACCGACCTAGTGAACGTGTCTTGACCCTGGTTGGGAATAAACACAGTAGCCAAGATATATTGACGGTCTTGCCAGGAAATCCGGAGAAATAAAAATCTTCCATCTTCATCTACAAGAGAAGAGAGGATAGTAGGATTAAAACATCTATGAAATGCAATAGAGACGCTCTTGGACTTCCCCAGTGGATTAGTATGGTCCCACATAGTACATTTAATGGCAAATAATTGCTGTTATTTTAAAACAACAGCCAATGTTTTTAAATAACAGCAAATTTGCCATTATATTACATCCATCTACTTAATTTCAACAGTGTGAGTACATAGCCTTTCTGTGTTTTCAATCCACTCCTGGTTTTGGTTGCAAAATACTGACCAAAATACTGAGCAAAAACACTGTGTGGGAACATAGTCATTCTGTGAGTATACAGTACTACACTTCCGGGTCAAGTGTGTGTGTGTGGGGGGGACATTGTGAAGGGGGCTATTCACATAAATAACACACATTACAATGTTGTAGAACTTTGCAATGTGTGTTATTTAGTGAACAAAAAGTTTACACCGCACTACCCCTTTAACTAGTTTCTTAAGTTTAGTTTGATATTTTAGCAAGTAGAACATTAAGAGAAATGTGTGTTGCCGAGGAAAGTGCAAATCAATTATGCTAAATTTGGAAATCAAAAGTATTTTTTTTCATCTCCTATAATCTACTCTTACTGGCCCTTTGATATTGCTGCGATTCATTTTGAATATTTTCATATACAGAAACTGGTTCCAGTTCACTAAATACACTTCTAGGAATAATGAGAACATTTTAGTCAAAAAATAAAATAAAAAAATAAATTTTCTTAAATGAAGTCCTAAATTGGGAACTACATAGACCACCGAAGTCTCCATGTTTGGTGGATTAAAGAGAAGGTCATTACTCTAATTTTACAGAATAATTATTAGGGCTCCTAGCAGACCACTTTGCTGTTCCTTTTTTTTTATTTTTTTATTTTTTAGCAAATTATCTATGATTTGCTAATAACACCAAATTCTACAGATGGAAAAAGTGATGGATTATAAACATATAAGAAAAGGTGTGCTCTGTTTGTATTGTGTTAAAGTTTCTGTTTCTAAAGAAATTTGTGATGGCCAAGATTTGTTACAGGAAAGACAAAAGTCATGTGCTGACAGACCCCATTAACTTATACAGCCTGTTGGGCTTTATCATATTGTATTTGTATGAATTGCAAAATTTTCCATCAAATATGACAGAAACCTTATGCACAGGTGTCAAACTTGCGGCCCTCCAGCTGTTGCAAAACTACAATTCCCATCATGGCAGGACAATCAAAGCTAAAGTAGGGCCATGAGTGTGACACTGCCATTTTAATGCTAGGTTCTGTGCAATATAAATGGATCGCTAATATTGGTGATATCATTGATATTGTTATATTAACCCTTTAAGGCCCTGTGGTGTTTTTTGGGCCTGGATCTCTAGAACAATTTTTTACATTTTACAATATTGCATCTTAGGTGGAATTAAAGGGAAGGTTTGGGAAGACTGGGTAATTCATCCATTCCACTGAAAATGTTGAGAAAAAGTACATGATATAACTGTGAATTTAAGCCCATCGTTTCAGGGTATTTCCTCCAGGAGTACTGAGTCAGGTGCTGACTAGTTGCAGAAAGGCCTATTGTGGTGGGACCAAAAGGGTGAAGTTTCTTCTTGAGGACAGCATCACAAAAACATCGCCTTACCCAGCCACGCTATTGTTTCCTCCTGCTCCGCGCGCACACCAGCTCTTAGCAAATTAAAGGGACAGTAAGCCCCTAATTGTTGCTGCACCCAAAACATTCCCCTATGAATCCCTGCACCTCCCTGACCCCTCTGTTGGAGCCTCTGTATGCTTCCTAGTGTGTGGCCCTAGCTCACCTGTGATTCCTGCCCGTGGTTTCTGTCCATGGTTCCTACCCATGGTTCCTGCCCATGACTGCAGTCCTAGTTCCAGCCCTGAGTCCTGCTGTGTTCCTGACAGCCTACCTGTCTATGTGTCTCCAACTGCCCCTTGCCCATGGCCGCTAGCAAGCCAAGCCAGGAATAGCGACCTGGGGGTCGCCTGCCACAGCATGTCCATCCCACCTTGCGGTGGGCACTGGTGTAGACCAGCAGCCCCTTCGACTCCACTCCCTGGTGCGGCTTACACCATCACTAGAGGTGGTTCAGCGGATCCACAACTCCTGTCGTTACAGTATCCCGATATCCAGTTGTGTTAGATTAAGTTATATCGACATTTTAAAAATATATTACTGTTTACGGATTCATGTGCCTTATTAAGTACAATATAAGATCTCACTTACCCAAAAGAAGTTAAAAGAACAAAATTTCTTACAAGTAAGAAATTTAAAATATATAATGCAATAAAGATTAGACTAGATAGATTGAGATATAGATATATATATATATATATATATATATATATATATATATATATTATATATATATTACATGATATATATTAAATAATATCACATTTATTAAGAAGTATATGCAAAGTAGGATTAGGTCTTTTTTGTAGGATGTTATGTATTTGAAATGCATATCTGATGTTTTTACATCTAAATTAGCAGTGACCCAAGCAATATACTGGTGACAATTCACTAATACATAATTAATTCTACTTAGTAAGAAAATTGCTGTTCTTCTTGTCCTCCTACGAGGCCTAAAGGCACTAAAAGTCATTTGTAAGCAGCTGAAAGATTTAAATGAGACAAGCAGATGTTTCCTTCTGGGCACCCAAACCTGTGTTCCTACCAGGAAATAATGATATTTTCTGCTTGTTACATTGACATTTATAGGGTTATTTCCAAGAAGCTTATTGGTTTAAAGAAAAGGAACTTCATTGAACTGCATGGCGAAGTGATAACTAATTTAAAACAATGAGGTAACCTGTCACAAAAAATGTTTTGGATTTTAAGGGTATGTTCACACTTACCGGATCCGCAGCTGATTTTCTGCTGCGGATCCGCAGCAGATCCGCAGCAAATTTCATTTAAATACCTGAACACAGCATCAAATCTGCACCATCAAATCTGCTGCGGATCTGCTGCGGATACTGTAAGTGTGAACGCACCCTAAAAGTAAAAAAACAATATACACATCTTTTATCAATATTTCAATACTGACGAATCTTATTATAATTTCAGAAATTGCAGAGCTTGTCTGCTCTTTACCTCTTTCTCATAAACTACTAGAGCATGTTCATAGAGTATGGGCTTATTCTCACATTCCGCTCTGTCACTACAGTGCCGCAGAAATTCAAAGAGTTTTCCTGCTCCCGGTTTGATATTGATACTTTATTCTGGGTGGGTAAAAGTCCATTACAGGGCTTCTCCGTTTATAGGGGATGTGTGAATAAGCAACCTGAATTGGATGAATGGATGTCTTTTTTCAGCCTTATAAACCCTATAAGTTGCTTGCCTTCCAATACTGACCAATAGGAAGCATTGTATTGGATGTGATTTCATTATCACATGAGGTATTTTTACCAATAAGGTCCCAGTAAAATGTTCAATTCATAGAAATTAGCAAACAAAATCTTAAAGGACAGTATAAAATCCAGCCACAACTAACAGCTAACCATTCATAAAAAGTAATCGATAAAAATCTTAGTGCAATGTGTCCCAATTGAAAGATAAATAAGGAAAAATAGGCAGCACATCTATGCCTCTGTTCACACTACAGGTTGCCCGCTGTATGTGACCTAAGTACAGACAAAAAAAAAAATAGAAAGTGCAACAGAAACCTACAGGTTCAAGTGCTTACAATATATATTCGCCCTGGTTTACACACAATAACAACCTGCTGTATAGATATTAAAAAATTAGGATCTTAGCAAACTATTTGATCAGAGTGTACCATGTCACCACGTTAAGGTGTCCTCAGAGACATGGTCCCTACTCTACATTGGTCCTATCAATTGGATACTAGACCCACATTTCTTATTGATTTTGAGGCAACAGTACCACATGACAGAATTTATGTTACATCCTCAAATGACAAACATGTTACAAAAATGGGGGAAGGGTCAATTATTTAACTAATAAATGTAATCAGTGCATCTATCAATGCAAAAGCGCTTCAAAATGTGGCAGCTGAAAATATAAGGGAAAAATAAAAATGACAAAAATTTATATGAAAACACAAACAAAATATTTCTAGAAATCACATTTAATTTCCTATCTACATTGGTGTAATATACCCGAAATGTATGGTACTACACCATGAAAAATCCACAGACAATAGGGGCACTGCGGCACATTTCTTTACCAACCATAATCATAGAAAAGTTTCAGCAGCTGTTTACACTGTATAACATAATGTCTTGTAGAACAAATAGAAACTTCTATATCCTAAAATTGGATACAAATGAGTCATCTGAAAATAATTTATGAGTTTCATTGAACACTTGTGCTATAAAAGTAGTATATTTTACTGTGCCAGGTCACACAAAAAGAAATGTTGCAACATTTCACTCCTACAAGACCGCTATGGCAAAAGTGATTTACGAACCAATGTGAATCACAGGAGACAGAGCTGTGTCGCATTCACATTACAGCAACCCTAGCTCTGGTTTGTTTAATAGTGCAGTCAACTGCCGCCCACATAACAAAGACACATAAATAGACTATTAGAAATGCACTCACCATTGTATACCGACACTTGTAATGACTGCCCCAGTATAACGAAAGAATAATCACTGTACAGAAAGCTAGTCCCTTGAAGTAAGGTCAGAGTCCAGAGATTGTGCATGAAATAGAAATCAAGGCTTTGCAGTCAGAGAAGAAGGTGAAAGAGACATAAAGTGTGTGTGCTGAACTACGGTATGTAGGTCTATATTTAATGATGAGGTGGAAATATTCGATTACCTTGCCCGTAAAGCAGGTCTCCAGATAAGCAACTTATTTCTATCATTACTGTTCCCATCTATACAAAAAGCATTTTTTTTTAGAAATTTTATTGAAATTTTTAGCACCTTAACAAAGATAAATACAAAGTACAAGAATACATACAATACCATAGTAAATGATGAAGTATACAAAGAAATACTAGTCATAAAAGAATTAGCAGCAGTTCAGTATGTTTACAATAATCCACAAATTAAGACAATAAACAAGTCCAATCCAGGAGTCCAAACAAGATGACCAATCTATGAGGACCATCGTCGGAAGACCTAAAATACTGCAGATTATAATAAGAAATGCATTGACAGTACTCCATATGCAATAATAGAATAGTAAAATTATAAAACAAAACACACCACACATAATCGGCTCGAAAAATTAAAAATAAACAAACATTTTTAAAAAAGCATTGTTGTCCAGGGACATTGCTGGTGTTGCTGTTTCTGGAGGAAAAAGCCAGACCCATTTTCAATACAATTTTTTTACATTTTGGCTCCAATTCAATTTTAATTAGGTCCCATGCTGTAACTGTGTCTAGTATGTTCCAACAAACTCCACTATACTAGGAGAATAGGATTCATCCATTATTTATCTCATTGAAAACTGTGTAGGTATTCTAGAAAATCAAGTAGCTAAATTACACACAGGTTGCTTCCTATGGGCAGTGCCAGTGTTAGCTTTTTGGCTGAATTTTAGCTTTTTTATTTTATTTTTTTTCCAGCACCATGAGGACTTAGAGCTGTCAAAAATCTACATCCTGTCTCAAAATGCTCTCATCATTTACAGGAGCAGCAAAGCAGCAGAGTTTTTAAATTTCACACAGAGTGAAGTTTTTTCCCTATTGACTCAACATAATGTCAAAATCCACAATACACATGAAGCCGGTGCCAAATTTATAGGACATGCACATACACCATCTCTTAACAAGTGTCCCTGCTGACTTGCATACTTTCCATGGAAACCAAAGTTATGTTAGAATTCCATGGAAAAAGGAGCAGGGACACTGGTAGATTCCTTGTGCACTTCCTTCCTCTGCCCAGACATACCTGGGCATTCACCATTTGATTACTAGTGGCTGAAATAGTTGGATGCAGCCCTAGGGAGTCCTGTAAAACATGGATACAGCCTATGTGTTAGCATTGGGCGGTAACAAGGGCAGTAAGACAGATAGACACAGACAGTGAGCCCTGGCTGTTCCCGCCCACTGTCCCCGCCTACTTGCCACGGACTTGCCTAGGTGGATGCAGACAACCACAAAGGCGGTCTCTGCTCTGTAACAGGTGAAAACACAAAACTGGGACAGACAAACAAACACAGTAATTCAGGGTCAACAATCCAGGTCGGCAATGGCGGGCAGCAAAGGTACAAAATCATCAGGCAAAGAAAGGGTCAAGTAAACAAGCAGGAAGGTCAAAGCCAAAGGTAAATTCACAAACAGGTAGCAGAGTAGGAGCTGTAACAGAGTAACACTCAATAGCCAACATCCAACTGCTGGAGTGTCAGGATTTTATAATAGACCAGGAGCCCGGTCCATAACCTCATTGGACCAGCCGCCTGAATCTATCTGTGCAAGTAAACCCTGGCTGGCAGAGGCCACTCTCAGTAAAGAGAACACAATACTGAACAGCTGAATGAATCCTGAGTAGCAAAGAGTCTAGCAGCAGAGGAACTCCTTCATTGCCAGGCAAAGCAGGTGGGGCTGAACAAGCAAGACAGATTCCCGTTCAGAAAATGTTCAGCGCTTTCTCCTCTGCACAGCCTGAACCGAGGAGCACAAAGGCATAATCCTGACACTATGGCTGTATCTATGTTTTCCAGGCCTCTTAAATCCAAAAATTTACTGGTCCCTTCAGGGACGGATTTTCACAGATTTTTACAGATTTTCATAGATTTTCTAATGTTTTACTACTTTTTTGTGGTAAAACTTTTTTTCAAATAATTATGATTAAAATGGCCCTGTTGTGGGTGGTAGCCTAGACAACAAGCTGCCAACAATCACATGTGGACATATCAGGAGAAGGAAGCAAGTTGTGCAGCTCCCACTCCTGCAACGTCACAGCCCTGCTCAGGAATGCCCGCAGTTACTAAATGGCTGAGCTGGTCCTTCCCAATGGGACATAACGACAGGGGGAGAAACTGGAGCCCAGCAGTGGTCAGTGAGCCCATGACTTGGCACTGTGGGGGCACAGAGACAAGTATGTATAGATTCTTTATTATGTTCCTGCAACATCCCCCCCCCCCCCCCCCCGCCAGCCAGCCCTGGATTTTTTTGTCTGGACCTCTCTTTTAAAGCGACTCTGTACCCACAATCTGTCCCCCCCAAACAAATTGTACCTTCGGATAGCTGCTTTTAATCCAAAGTTTCAATATTGAAGCAGCACTACCTTGGTAGTTGATTGGTGCCAGTGGATTGCTCCAACAAAGAGCTTAGCCTGAATAAGTAGAAAGATAGTCTGCAGCACTCCAGTATAAGTGAAAAATTCTTTGGTTTTTATTCCAACTCAAAAGTAGTGTAAACAGGTAACAAGTGCGGCAAAGACAGAATGCGACGTTTCGATAGCCTCACACCATCTTTTTCAAGCAAGATCTGTCCTGGAGTCCGTTCGGCAGGTGATGCAGTTATTGTCCTAAAAAACAACTTTTAAACTTGCAGCCCTGTGCCAAACTGCCATGGCCTAGAGTATCTGTACCCTAACTTTGCACCACCCCTCCGTCCCTCGTCCCCACCCTCGTCATCATTAGGAATGCCCCTGGCAAAACTTTTCCTATTCCTCTGCAGTGAAAACTGCACAGGTGCCTTAACGATACAGCCCATGTGCAGTATTCACACAGCTGATGAATAGGAGAATACCTGCCTGGAGCATTCCTAATAGAGAGGAGGGTGGGGAGGAGGCATGGAAAGGTTGTGCAAGCCTTATGCATAGTCACTCTAGGCCATGCCAGTTTGGCACAGGGCTGCAAGTTTAAAAGTTGTTTTTTAGGATAATAACTGCATCACCTGCCGAAAGGACCCCAGGACAGATCTTGGATTAAAAGCAGCTATCCGAATGTGCAAGTGGTTTGAGGTGGGCAAATTTTGAGTACAGAGTCAACTTCAACTTTATAGAAAATAGAAAAAAAGTGATGTGAATCTAGCTTTAATCACCAACATAGTTGACGTACACAGCTTGTCTACTTTTCAGACAATGTACTAAGCTTCATCTCATTATATACTAGCCAGAAGCTAGAGTGAATGAACACAATTAGACCTAAAAACTATTGTACCATCATTATATCTTTAAAACACACAGCACTCATTCCCTTACTGCATCGCTATATTAAAAAAAAAAAAAAACTTTCAATAATGTTTAAACTGTATTATAGGATTCTTTTATGATATCTTTTTATACTTGCCAGAAAAAGAAGGTTAAGACTTAATTTCAGTATAATGCATAATTTACTTATAGAACTGGCTTATGGCAATGTAGTAAAACCACAGGGCTAGGTTTGTCATAAGGTACAGTAGGCTGGCAAGGATTAGGAAGCCGCACTTTTTCTGCACAGGATGCATAGGAAAGTAATTAACTGGGGAATGAGAAAGAGCAATGTAAATGTAAGGGAGAAAGAATGAATAATATAGGGCAGTGGCATTATATTCTGGTCTCTAAAGAAACTAGAAAAGCTACAAAATGTTCTGTGTAAGAAGGCGTGGGAAGTGGATTGAGCGGGGCTTAGGGAACCAAAGATTATGTGCCTGTAGGCTCAAGAATTGCAAATCTAGCTGTAAAAGACTGAAGCTGAAAACCTGTTATTCAAAATTGATGCTTATTGCACTTTTCTCTACTAGTATACCAGGTGCACTTATTTCTTCATTGTGTTCAATAGTTCAATGGCTAACATTACTGAATTATTCAAATTGAATACGATAGTAAATAAGTACATCTAAGGAATTCGGTGTGTGTTCAACTGTTTGATATGTGTTTTTTGGTACTTTTCATGATAACTGACATAATAACATGATGATGTTTAGTATTACAATTTTCCTAGAATGCCGCATGGGTTTGTTATTTTCTTATTCTCAAGCCTGTTTATAGTCTGATTGTTTATGTACTTGTCTTACACTCTAATGATAATGTGTCAGGATCAGTGGGCGTGAGCCTACTGTGTCACTTGCCCGTCTATCCCTCAGGGTGTTGTCTAAGTGCATCCTCTGTTCTTCACAAGATACTCCTGATGGTGGAGATAGACTTTCCCAGAGGATATGACAGGTCTCTCCCTTTTAAGATAGACAAAGAATGTGACAGTACAGACAAATATGCACACACTGGATACACTGGATGAAAGTAACAGATGTAGGTGACAGATGCTGGGGACGAAGACACGGGTGCAGTTCACACAAAGAGCGCCACTTGATGCAAGAACGGTGGCAGGTGCAAACACAGGTTGGGTCAGGTTCACACTGCGGACAGGAACACGCAGGTATACTGGAAGCAACTTGGAGTGTAGGATCAAACAGCAGGAACTCCAGAACACAAGGACACCACAGCGGGGACTCAAGAACCAGGTTGGCAGGAACACTGTAGCAGGAACACAGAAACCAGGACAAGGAATACAGGAGCACCAGGCAGGAAGGTAATGGTAAGACAGATACAGGTTCACAGAAATGCTCTTGCTCGGCAGATGCCGAAAAACCTTTGCAGGACCACAGGACCTCAACGCTCAGGCAGAGAATGTGTAAGAAGCCTTTTTAAATACCTAAACCACAGGTGCGGGGGTAATTAAAGGGGTTGTTCATCAAAAAAATGTTTTTCCTTTAAATCAACTGGTGCCACAAAGTGCCAGAGCTTTGTAATTAACTTCTATTAAAACATCTGAAGTCTTTCAGTACTTATCAGCTGCTGTATGTCCTGCAGGGAGTGTTATATTCTTTAACACAGTTTTTTGTTGGACATAGTTCTATCTGCTGCCACCTCTGTCAATGTCAGGAACTTTCCAGAGCAGTAGAAAATCCCCATAAAAAACTTCTCCTGCTCTCCAGACTGGAAAGAATACACCACTTGCTGCAGGACATTCAGCAGCTGATGAGCACTAGAAGACTTAAGATTTTCTTTTGGTGAACAACCCCTTTAAAGCACTGAGCCTTTAAATCTAGGAAGGGTGCACACATGCCCCCTCTAGTGGCCAGATGTATTTTGCAGGGAGGAAGTAAAAAGAGGACACATGTTGCTCCATGCAGCTAGGACCAAAAGCCACGAGAGCGAGTAAATGGACGGTGGCCGAAATACTCGTCCGACGTTACATAATGTTAACTATTCTTTATTCGGGAAGCCCTAAAGTTATCAACACAAACATTGGTGGCCAGAGAGATGCCTGTATCCCCCCTGTTGATTGCCACTCAATGTATAGTAATATATAAATAAAATAAAAATATTACAGTGGTACCTCGGTTCTCTAACTTAATTGGTTCTGGAAGACAGTTTGAGAACCGAGCAGTTTGAGAACTGAGCAGTGTCTTCCTATAGGAAATAATGTAAATGTGTTTAATTGGTTCCAGCACCCATCAATAATTACCTACAGTACCCATATGAAAAGTGGCCAGTGTAATTTCTACTGTACATTACAGAACAGCACTATACTGTACAGGACATTATACACAAGAAACATTGGACAAAACCAAAAATGATAGTAAAGTAGTCACAAACTCCTCACTCACCTTTTACTGTATAGAGTCCCCCCATCCCAGCTCTTAAAGATATTTGAGATGGGGCTGCACTGACTGTACTACTACTGTACTGTATATGCACTCTAGCAGTACTGTACTGTATGTGAAGCCTCACCAGTGCTAAACTCACCAGGTACAACCCACCACCCACGCTCGCAAAAACATTCAGATACCGAGTACTTCAAGACTGGGGGCCCGTAAAGTGTTTGAGAACTGAGCAAGAGTTTGAGAGCCAAAGCAAACTTTCCTTGAAAATACAGTTTGAGTTCCAAGCAGTTTGAGAACCAAGGTAACACTGTATATGACTAAAATATAGAAACCGATCCTGAGAGGGGACTGAAACATTTTCTGCTTTTTTCCTGCACCTAATGTATGACATTGTTGTTATAAAATAATAAATTACTACAGGACAATATTTTGATGTCATCTGAAAGTATAGGTGATTTTGTACCCTGAAACCACTATT
The DNA here is from genome assembly GCF_027789765.1 of Dendropsophus ebraccatus. Classification (NCBI taxonomy): domain Eukaryota; kingdom Metazoa; phylum Chordata; class Amphibia; order Anura; family Hylidae; genus Dendropsophus; species Dendropsophus ebraccatus. The sequence goes on along the minus strand of NC_091455.1, from coordinate 68,346,211 downwards.
TTAAGGCTCTTATGTCACATAAAGTGGTTAAATAGGAGGTTTATGTAAATTCATTTATGCCCAGTTACACAAGGATGTTCAAGGATTTGCCAGCATAATTTTTCAAGGCAAGATTTCTGGGAATGACCTTTAAGAAATTAATAATGTGTATAGTTTAATCTCCATGAAGAGTTAATTGGTACCGGGACTTCTCAAACATTTCCTTCTGGAATATCATCAGGCAAAGCATGATGGAGCCAGGCCCTCACCAGCAAATTCACACCAAAGTATAGTGCTGCAAGTTTCAGCCATTATTCCTTACCACCATTTGTATGCCTATCACTAGTATATGCAATAACTTTTTAATCATGTGTGGCCAATCCTAAAAAGCTTTGTAGTATTAGTAGGAATATTTGCCCCTGTGGGCAGATTGTAATAGGTTACTATTGGTGTAACCCAGTCTGCAAACTCACAAGAAAAGGGGTACTATTTGTAAATGGCAAAGTTTAACCTCTTAAGGACAGCGGGCATACATTTACGCCCCCACTGCCTGGGCCTTAAGGCAGGAGGCTGTAAATGTATGCTCTCCTGCTGTCCCGGACTATGGAGTTGGCTCACGAGCTGAGTACACCCCATAGCGGGTGAGGACCAGCTGCTATCTGACCGTCAATAGCGGGCGACCGCAATCTAGCGGCCGCCCACCATTAACCCCTTGTGTGGGTGACCGGAGCATCTCCAGTCACTTACCGATCGGGACCCCCGCAGCGTGTCTGCAGGGGTCACGATCGTATGGCCTGACTGCCAGAGGTATACTCCTTACCTCCTTGCAGTTCTGTCTTCTGGTAGAGTCTGCCATAGGCCACAGGCAGAACATCAGAAGATTAAACTGATCCCTGCTTTGCTATTGCATAGCAGTGATCAGTGTGTTCAATCTAATGTATGTAAGTAAAAGTCACCTAATGGGACTATAAAAGTGTAAAAAAAAAATCAATAAAAGTTTTAAAAAATTCCCCAAAGCTCCTCCCCCAATAATAGTGAAAATCAACCCCCTTCCCATTTTATACATAAAAAATACATAAAAAATAATAAAGTTAATTAACATATAATATACCATAGGACACGTAATCGTCCGATCTATTAAAATAAATCAATATAATTCGCGCATGGTTTGCTTTTTTTAGATGACTTTATGTATAAAAAATTTATAAAAAGTGATTAATACATCTGATCTAGAAAAAACTAATAAAAACTAGAGATCATGGCGCAAAAAGTGATGCCCCATACGATCCCTTAGGTGAAAAAATAAAAGCGCTATAAGAGTCACAATATGACCATTTTAAATATGCCTATTTGCAAAAAAAAGTCTTACTGCTAATAAAACGTTAGAAAACCTAGTAAACATGCATATTGCTGTGTTCAGACTGACCTATAGAATAAAGAAAAAATGCCAGGTTTACCATAAAGTGCATTACCTAAACATGGAGACCCCCCAAAATTTGTGGAATCCCATTTTTTGACCCAAATTCACCCCATAAATGATATTTTGGGGGTTCCATCATTCATTTTATGGCAGATTGAAATATGCCATTACAAAGTACACTTTTTCCTGAAAACAAAAAACAAGACATCACATGGCCATGTAGCTGGAAAAATAAAAGTGTTATGGGTCTTAGAAGGCGAGGAGGAAAAAAGGAAAACGCAAAAGTGACAATTGCCCCGGTCCTTAAGGTCATTTCAGGCCCAGTCCTTAAGGGATTAAGGAAAAATGTAAAAAGGGCTTATGTATTGATTAATAATGCAGTCCCTATATTCTGAGGCCCATGAAAATCTTTTCAGTTGGACCCCGATCAATCAAAACGTGAAGACACAACCTACCAATATAAAAGCATATTTTATAGTGAGAAAGCCCTTGTCATGATAAGTCTGGTGCATTGGCTATCAATAAGGGCTTAAAGGTTTATCCAGGATTAGAAAAAAAGAAAGCAGCCTTGTTTTTGGAGCCCCTTTAAGTAAAAGTTTGGTTATTAACTTTGTATATAATCTCCTCTTGCCTGGCTTTCTTCCTACAATTCAAAAAAATTGGATACGTCAATTGGAACAGGAGTGATTGCAGCTAGAAAGAATAAACCTCACATAGCTTTTAGCATTTATATTACGCAATTCCTGTTTTCTGTATGACAAAGCTAACTCTGAATAGAAATAAAGTTTCTATAGTTTCACGACCATGATCTTTGTAAAGAACTGTACATGTCAGCCAATCAGCTACAAGCAAACTAAAATGTCATTGGACTTCAAACAACTAATTGTTCCAAGAGAATCTTACCAGTTACATAGGTTAACAGTACAATTGAATCACATAGAGTGATGATAAGAAAAAGTCATACCTTTTGTTATAAGGAACAACTCTTTGTCAGTGAAGGATATCTATTCTTGTGTAACTACAACTACATCTATATCCAAAGCCATTTTCATTCCAGTGAATGTATGAAAACCAATGACCTTGGATAGTTGAAAGGTGAGTAACACTTTTTTCATCCGATTCACATAGAGTTCTTGTCATCAGATATTTTCAGAGTATATTATAATGATCTCTGGGAAAACATGAATAGATTCAAGGTCTCAATATTTCTCAGTTCTGTTCCACGTATATATGAGTGACTATGTAGCTTGCATACCTTAAAGCAGCTTAGCCAAAGGGCCCTATTCCACAGTAACAATAATCGGCCGAATCAACCGCGTTCGGCCCGATTCGGCCGATTATCGCTCTGTGAAATAGAGAGATCGATCAGCCAATAATCGGTGTCATCGGCTGATCGTTCATTTAGGGCCAGACCTAAAATCATCGTTCCCCCACCGCGCATCGCTACGGTTGAATAGCGGTGCACGGCGGGCAACCGACGATTTGAGAAGCAGTAGCATCATACATTACCTGTCAGGTCTTCTGCTCCGCTCCGTCCTCCTCCCCGGGTCCCGCGCGCTCTAGCTTCAGAATGGCCTGTCAGCTGAAGGAGCGCTCAGCCAATCACAGGCCGGGACCCCCGCGGCCTGTGATTGGCTGAGTGGCCTGTCAGCTGACAGGGCATTCTGAAGCTAGAGCGTGCGGGACCCGGGGAGGAGGACGGAGCGGAGTAGAAGACCTGACAGGTAATGTATGCTGCAAGGGCTGCAAGGACATCGGTAACGATTTCACTGAAGCCCTCGCTCAACGATCATCGGGCCGTGGAATAGGCCCAGTAAACGAGCGGCGATCTAGCAGATCGGCGCTCGTTTACATCGTTGATCAGGTCCTCCTCGGCCCATGAAATAGTACTCAAAGACATTGGAACAGTTCACCTCAGACTCAAGCCCTGCAGCTCAATCACTTTCTTGTCAAGTAAAATATAAAGTGCCTATAAAGATGGACTACTAGTATGGAGCGAATAGTATTCGATCGAATAGCTATATGATCAAATAGTACGCTATTCATGCTATTTGATTTCGTTCGAATATTCGAACGATAACGAAGTAAAAATGTGATTCACCCTCCCAAACCCCCCCGGCGCTTCTTTACAGCCAATAAACATGCACTTGCAGGTTGGAGCTAGAGAGGGACAGACTATATACCAGGAAGAGAAAGCTTTTAGGTGAAGTTAGGTAGGAAGGGACCCCCAAAAGCCCTTGTTAGGGCTAAAAGTATAAAAACCATATATTTAGAAGTTGTTGTGAGACAAGCAGTGTGTTGAGATATAACGGAACATTGGGATGTTCGCTCATCACTAGTGTTAGATGCCCCCAGGCATGCTTCCCCTGCTGTCTCATATGCATTCCTGAGGTGTTGGCTTCATTTCCTGAGGTTTCATTGGGCACTGGGTGAGCTACTAGTGGTCGAATCTTGATTTCCAGGTCCCAAGTATTTTTCTCCGATAGACTATAATGGGATTCGATATTCGTTCCAATATCGAATATTTCATTATTCGCTCATCTCTATTGACTACAGACCCCCAAAGTACCATATCCAAAATAATTCAACACTTAATCTATTTATTTGATAGGGTTCATTTTCCCTGGGTAATTATAGCTATGGTTTGTGAATAACGGTAATTTAGTGGGATCTTCTTTGAGTATAACTGTTATTCATAGTGACATTTACCTGTCTAGTAATAAGAGTCAGATATCTGACTGTGTCAAGGCTATTAAGCAAGTCTCCAGTGAACACAGAAAAGACCATTATTTAAGAAGCTCATGCTGTATTATTTCTGTACTATACTATACTATATGACCTTATGAATGGCAAGTACTATCAAGAAATCAAGAAATGTTTCCATTTTGAAAATCATAAAAGCTAATTATTTTAATATAAAACTGTGAAAATAGTATGTGCACTACTAGCTAGAGTTCATATGTACATCTGGATGCAGCCGGTTAGAGCAATTATTTGCCATAAATGGCGGCCATCCACTAAATTTCAACAGTGTGTGAACATAGCCTTTCTGTGCTTTAAATCCACTCCTGGTTTTGGTTGTAAAATGCTGACCTAAATAGTGTTTGGGAACATAGCCTGTGGGCCAACTGACATTACTTCCTGCATTTTGCTGTTACTTAAAACCAAATGGCCTTGGTGATGGCGCCTCGGCTGCAGTTTACTTGTAAGTGAGACACCTAGTGATCAAAAGTATAGCAGTGTATTTCATATAGAAAACAGGCAAAAAAAATGAACTTAATTGCAAATATGTAATGTATTGAATAACGGATGCTTTTACCAAATAATGAACATGATCATCATTTTCGGACGTATTTTGCAAACAGATGTTTTTTATTAGTTGTTTAAACACAGTTTTTCATTTGTCAACGTTCTTTCTCAGTTTTTACTATTAAATTCAATGGACTTTATAATTAAGCCACACCCAAAGGCCAATCAGTAACCCAAACTAGAATAATGTACCAACAGCCGACATTGGAAGGGAAGGCTAGAGAGCTAAATGACGTCTGTTATTTTAGACTCAAAATGACATAGGTTTAAACAGAGCAGAAAAAACGTTGTGTGAACATAGCCATATTACTTAACCAGCTGTTAAACATCATTGGTTATGTCAGTACCCATTTAATTAAAAAAAAAATCCCCTCCTATATTTCCTATTTGTCACAATTCTCTTTCTAACACCGTCTGTCTGGTAATACAACAAATAACAGACCAGCACAACACAATATAGAAAGAACTGAAAAAATTACATTTGCAAATTTTACATTAAGAAACAAAAATGCGAAAAAGATCTTTCCTTCCAAAGGATAATTGGCACAGCCAACTTTGTAAATTGGTAGCACCATTACTGCAGCTACAGTTATTAATGTGAGCTGCCGGCATGAGACTCCATTTTAATCCACTGAAATCTATTTTGATTTTGACTGCAAAAGTTTATCACAGTAATTGTCTGAAAGGCGACTCACACCATAGGGGATCATTTCACCTTCATTGTAAATTGTGTCGCTGTGTATTTATAATCCTAACACAGTTTATATATTTTCTAGGAAGAAACAGAATAATGTACTATTTTTACCCCTGATGTCCACATTAAGTTACTAAAGTGATTTCTTTCTTCACCATTTGGAGAGCATCTGCGCAGCAGGTCTTCGGACATCCCCGGCTTCCCTCTTCAGCGCACTGATTGGCTGAAGAGATGAGCCGGGAATTTCAAACGGCTCCTCTTCAGCCAATCAGTGCGGGGAGGAGCGATCGGAGCGGGGGGCGATCGGAGCGGCGGCGGTGGGGGCGAACGGAGCGGCGGCGGGGGGGGCGATCGGAGCAGGGGGGCGATCGGAGCGGCGGCGGTGGGGGTGAACGGAGCGGCGGCGGGGGGGCGATCGGAGCGGCGGCGGGGGTGGTGATCGTAGCGGCGGCGGTAGGGGCGATCGGAGTGGCGGGGGTGGCGATCGGAGCGGTGGGGGTGGCGATCAGGGCGGCGCAGGGGGCTGTGGTTGAGCGGGGGGGGCGGGCTGCGGGCGGCCCGGGCTGCGGGCGTACGATTGCAAAACGATTTTTCCGTACGATATATCATACCGTCTAAACGCTGATCGTTATAAAAAAAAAAACGTTACTTCGAAATCGTTAATCGAACGATCGGGCCAATAATCGCCTCGTGTAAACTTAGCATTAGAGTCCATTTACACAGAAAGATTATCTGACAGATTATCTGCCAAAGATTTGAAGCCAAAGCCAGGAACAGACTATAAACAGGGATCAGGTCATATAGGAAACAGAGTTTTCTCCTCTTTTCAAATCGATTCCTGGTTTTGGCTTCAGATCTTTGGCAGATAATCTGTCAGATAATCTTTCTGCGTAAATGGACCCTTATGCTAAGTTTACACGAGGCGATTACACGAGGCCGATCGTACGATTAACGATTTTGAAGTAACGATTTTTTTTATAACGATCAGCGTTTAGACGGTACGATATATCGTACGGGAAAATCGTTTTGTGATCGTGCGCCCGCAGCCCGTCCCCCCGATCAACCGCAGCCCCCTGCGCCGCACCGATCGCCACCCCCGCTCCGATCGCCCCCGCCGCCGCACCGATCGCCCCCCCCGCCGCCACTCCGATGGCCCCCCCCCGCCGCTCCGATCGCCCCCCCCCCCCCCGCCGCTCCGATGGCCCCTCACCGCCCCGGCCATGAGCATACGTTACCTGCTCCGCACAGCAGGTCTTGAGACATCCACGGCTCCCCTCTTCAGCGCACTGATTGGCTGAAGAGATGAGCCGGGAATTTCAAACCGCTCCTCTTCAGCCAATCAGTGCTCCTCTTCAGCACTGATTGGCTGAAGGGGAGCCGTTTGAAATTCCCGGCTCCCCTCTTCAGCCAATCAGTGCTGCTGTGCGGCGGGGGGGGGGGCATCGGGGTGGCAGCGGTGTCGATCAGAGCAGCGGCGGCGATCGAGCCAGCGCAGGGGGCTGCGGATGAGCAGGGGGCCGGGCGGCGGCCAGCCGGACTATCGCACGACGACTGTTTACACGGAACGATCAGCGATTTTTTTCCGATCGGCGAACGATGATTTATGAACATGTTAAAAGATCAAAATGAACGATTTTTCGATCGTTCGCCGCGTTTACACGTACGATTATCGTTCGAATTTGGTCGTTATTGCGAAAATTCGCCCGATAATCGTTTCGTGTAAACGTAGCATTAGTGTGTTTGGTCTCTTTTTTTCAACCAGCACAAGACCAAAAAGCTGCCTTCGGGAGACTTGACCTGGATACAGGTAAGTATAGCTTTGTTTTAAAGCATGATAGCTAAAAAATTATGTAATTTGTAAACTTGCTTTATATAACATCTACTTTTAATTTAGAACTTCTCTAAATTGACACGCTCTTGCCATGTGACTGCTATTGATCATATATGTTCTATACGAGCGCGGCTAAAACCTTTTCTGTAATTGTAGAAACTAACATAATACACCAAAATAAATGGAATAAAAAAAAATCAACACATTTAAAAAGCATCAGTACTGAAAAATCCCCGGAATTACCCAGCAGCTGCATGTGTTAGTCAACAAGAAGTAAAAGCCAAAGGGAGCTATCACCAGCTCTCAAAGCATCTGCTTCAGTTCTTTGAGTATTGTGCGTCCCGACACTAGAGGCCTTCTTTACATCTACAGATGCCTAGAGGAACAGGAGCTTCTCATGACAGCTAGAAAGAGAGACAGATAGGCAGTGTATGAAAGAAATGGTAAAAAGATGAAACTTGTTTTATGTGGAGTAAATGTTACAGCTATTTGAGGTAACCTTTCTTGTGTACTTACAGTATCTCATCTTGAAATACCTCTTGAATTATTGATGCTTGTTGATCACCTTGTATAATATTTTGCTTTCACACAAACATTGACCTTTTACTTAGAAATGTACATTTGGTGAATAGAATTAAATATTTAAAAGGTATCGGAGATTTATAATTAAACAGAGAAACATGTAAAAGGAACTGTAGGCAGGTGTTCTACCAATACCATTACCATGTAAGTTTACATTTATAAATATCATTTTTTTATATTTTTGATTCACTAATGTAGTTAATGGACTTCAGATATCTAAATTGTTATCATGTGAAATAAGAGACCTCTGATTCCTTTGGAGTGTATCCACCATCCATCCATCGCATGTGCTGCAGTTTTTTTTTTTGTTTAGCTTTTGTTTGTTTTTTTTATCCAAAATTGGAACAGATCTGAATGCAAAGAAGGAGCAAAACATATAGCAGAGAGTAAGTTTTGGGTCCCTTTCAAACACAACAGATGTTGTTGGGCCACACAAGGGAAGAAGTCTATGAAAGGTACAGTGTGACCATTTCATGTTGTTTTTACTTTAAATGAGACTTTTTAATACCATTTTTTATAGTTTTAGTGCTGGTATGCCGACTCTTTAACTCCTAGACGACCCTGAGTGTACAGTTACGTCATCGGTGTCTGTCACCAGACAACCCTGGACGTAACTGTACGTCCTTGGTCTCTAAGGAGTTATAAAGAGCGCACGGAACGGAGTGGGCTGGCTGCAGTTAGCAGCCTGGCAATCACCATTAATGGCAGGCTCCAGCGATCAGCATTTAAGCGGTTAATGACAGGCTGCAGAGCGATCGCGGCATTAAGTGACAGTGTAAGAGACAGGAGCAGCTCTTGTCACTTACCAATCGGGACCCCCGCAGTGTGACTTTCACGGACTGACGGAGGTCCCTTACCTTCCTCCGTGCGGTCCGATCGACGCTCTGCTGATTGAGTCTGCCAAAGGCAGGCTCAATCAGCAGAGCGCCTATACACTGATCAATGCTATCCCTATGGCATCAATAATAATAATAATAATAATAATATTAATAATAATATTTTATTTACATAGTGGCAACAGATTCCACAGCACTTTTTTTTTATACACATATACATATTTATCCTGCATAACGAATTTTGACAAAGTCACTGCTTTTTGTTATTACCACTTCCATAAAAATTAAGGGTACTGTAATCATAGTGCACCAATTTGAGAAAGTAAGTCTACAAGTTTTACTTTCCGGGGAAGCAGGGGATAGGCACATGTATGGGAAGCATGCGGGGTGATGTATCAGCACACTTCCTGAGCTTAATAGGCATTTTTACCGTGTGTGGTTCCCTTTAAGGTGCCAGTGAACATACAAATAAATGTGCAAAGTACAATGAATAACAAGGTGCAGTAAGGAAAAAAAAAATTAAAAATATCACAAAATTAGGGGGGAATATCACTGAATAGGAGTCCCCGGACCGACGTGTTCCATCACTCAAAGTGACTTCATCAGGGTTATTTGTGTCTATATAGCACAGAAAACCATAGACAAGTCATAGGCACACACCCCAGTGGGCCACACAAGGGAAGAAGTCTATGAAAGGTACAGTGTGACCATTTCATGTTGTTTTTACTTTAAACGAGACTTTTTAATACCATTTTTTATAGTTTTAGTGCTGGTATGCCGACTCTTTAAAGGAGAAGTCCGGCGAAAATAATTTTTTTATATGTTATTACTTATGGAAAGTTATACAATTTTCTAATGTACATTAATTATGGGAAATGCTCATATACTGCTATTTCCCTTAATTTAGTGTATCAGGAAGTGTTAGAATTATCTCTGAAGCAGTGACGTCACGACCAACGGTGTAATTCCTATGGAGTGTCCAGCAGGGGGCGCTCTATATATAGAAGTCAATGAGTACCATTGACTTCTATATATAGTGCGCCCCTGCTGGACACTCCATAGGAATTACAGTGTATGTAATGTAATGTAATGCACTGTACTGTTGTGACTTTATGAATACATTTATGGAATACTTTGGGGAGCAAGTGTCCTTGCTCCCCAAAGTATCCCATAAATGTATTCAATGAATACATTTGCAGGGCACCGAGCAGGGAGGGAGAGAGGTGCCATCTACCCCCCCCCCCTCCCTGTTCGGTGCTGGGAACATATACAAAGTACTACTCCCCCATTATCTGCAGATAATGGGGGAGTAGTACCTGTGCTATCCTTATCACCGCCTGCGCCGCCGCCGCTCACACAGGGGCTGCTATTCATCGCTGATTCGCCGCTGATTCCCCGCCGCCCGCGCCGCTCCTAACTACCTGCCCGCCCGCTCCTAACTACCCGCCCGCCCGCTCCTAACTACCCGCCTGCTCCTAACTACCCGCCCGCTCGCTCGCTCGCCCGCCCCGTTCCTGGCCGCCGCTCTCTGCTCATGCCGGCCGCGTCAGCCCACCCCCACCCCGGCCGGGAGCACGGCGCTTCCAGGTGTCCCCGGCCGGGGTGGGGGTGGGCTGACGCGGCCGGCATGAGCAGAGAGCGGCGGCCAGGAACGGGCCGGGCGGGCGAGCGAGCGGGCGAGTAGTTAGGAGCGGCGCGGGCGGCGGGGAATCAGCGGCGCGATCGTAAGTTTGATGCCGGGAGGAGGAGGAGGAGGGGGAGCGGCGGGGGGCATGAATAGCAGCCCCTGTGTGAACGGCGGCGGCGCAGGCGGTGATAGGGATAGCAAAAGGTACTACTCCCCCATTATCTGCAGATAATGGGGGAGTAGTACTTTGTATATGTTCCCAGAACCGAGCAAGGGGGGGGAGGTAGATGGCACCTCTCTCCCTCCCTGCTCGGTGCCCTGCAAATGTATTCATTGAATACATTTATGGGATACTTTGGGGAGCAAGGACACTTGCTCCCCAAAGTATTCCATAAATGTATTCATAAAGTCACAACAGTACAGTGCATTACATTACATTACATACACTGTAATTCCTATGGAGTGTCCAGCAGGGGCGCACTATATATAGAAGTCAATGGTACTCATTGACTTCTATATATAGAGCGCCCCCTGCTGGACACTCCATAGGAATTACACCGTTGGTCGTGACGTCACTGCTTCAGAGATAATTCTAACACTTCCTGATACACTAAATTAAGGGAAATAGCAGTATATGAGCATTTCCCATAATTAATGTACATTAGAAAATTGTATAACTTTCCATAAGTAATAACATATAAAAAAATTATTTTCGCCGGACTTCTCCTTTAACTCCTAGACGACCCTGGGTGTACAGTTACGTCATCGGTGTCTGTCACCAGACAACCCTGGACGTTACTGTACGTCCATGGTCTCTAGTAACTGTACGTCCAGTGTAAGAGACAGGAGCAGCTCTTGTCACTTACCAATCGGGACCCCCGCAGTGTGACTTTCACGGACTGACGGAGGTCCCTTACCTTCCTCCGTGCGGTCCGATCGACGCTCTGCTGATTGAGTCTGCCAAAGGCAGGCTCAATCAGCAGAGCGCCTATACACTGATCAATGCTATGCCTATGGCATCAATAATAATAATAATAATATTTTATTTACATAGTGGCAACAGATTCCACAGCACTTTTTTTATACACATATACATATTTATCCTGCATAACGAATTTTGACAAAGTCACTGCTTTTTGTTATTACCACTTCCATAAAAATTGAGGTACTGTAATCATATGAAATGTGATGTTTTGCATACATGTGGGCTGTTTGCAGGTAAACACTGTCCTCTAGGCGATGTTATCACGCCCCTCTGGGAGTGAGGGGCGTTGTTTAAACAGCAGTGAAACCGCGACGTCATCCAGAGGCGTGGCGTAGCTCACATTGGCGCTCCAACGTTCTCATCCTGCCGCACATGTGCAGTACAGCAAGTCCCATTCTGTGCTGTAGGCGGCTTGATGACAACGTACAGTGCACCTCTGGATGATGTCACAGCATCACTACTGTTTGAACAATGTCCCTCACTCCCAGAGGGGTGTGATTAAATTGCAGGAACGCCCAGGGGACAGTGACTATCTGCAAACGGCCCACTGCCCAGATGACTACTTGGGGATAGTTAACATACAGTGCACCAATTTGTAAAAAGTAAGTCTACAAGTTTTACTTTCCGGGGAAGCAGGGGATAGGCACATGTATGGGAAGCATGCGGGGTGATGTATCAGCACACTTCCTGAGCTTAATAGGCATTTTTACCGTGTGTGGTTCCCTTTAAGGTGCCAGTGAACATACAAATAAATGTGCAAAGTACAATGAATAACAAGGTGCAGTAAGGAAAAAAAAAATAAAAAATATCACAAAATTAGGGGGGAATATCACTGAATAGGAGTCCCCGGACCGACGTGTTCCATCACTCAAAGTGACTTCATCAGGGTTATTTGTGTCTATATAGCACAGAAAACCATAGACAAGTCATAGGCACACACCCCAGTAGTCCTAAAATTAATTGATATTTTTCACCCCTTCCAACTCTGATGAAGTATCTGTGGACATGAAGGGTTCAAAATCCTCCAGTTAAGTAGATCAAAGTGTACTGGACAGTAGTGATGTAAGGTTTTTATTACTATACAAGTTATTTTTAACATAATGCATGCTGAATATGACAGCAGCTTATCTAGTCATCAAATATCGCCACTTTATCAAGGCTGAACTACACGTAATACGTCATTAGACAGAACCCATATCTCTACGCAGCAGCTAAATATAGATTTTGCATCCGGAAGATTGACGCTTTGTAAAATTTGACTTGATTTGTTTTTCCTGACCCTGACTCTTAAGAAATGCTTTATCGGTCAAAAAAAAAGAGTCGTCAGCATCTCCAACGATAAAAGAAAAGCAAAGTGCCATTTAATATTCATTTAATGCTGTACAGAAGAGAAGCACACAGGGTAATTGTCCATTGAATCAAATTCATGCCACCGGCCATAGGTCTCTATACTGACAACTGGCTACAAGCCTATTGCATGCATCAGAGAAATAATTTGATTCTCCAGTACTGCTCAGAGAATCAATTCAAATCATTGCACTTCTAATAACAAGAGAGCAAGACCCAGTGCCTGCTTGTGTTTTGTTGGAAACCCATGGAGTGATAAGTACAATCTAATTTCAGTGACTCCTGAAACACTTATTACTGCTCCCCATAGGAGCCCTTCCATTAATATGCTGTGAAAGTTTTAGATCTCTCCAAAAGCTTTAGTCCGGCAGTCTCCTTTTGAAATTTTGAATGTGCAAGGGCATAAATCAGGACATTTTATAGTCACTTCATTGGGGAAAGTCAGGCAGAAATTGTCGGGATGTCAGGAATTTATTACTAGGCTATAGAGCAGCAGCTGTTGCCATCAAGGTTGCTGGTTTCAGTAACACAACATTTTTATCATTGAGCACATAGTGGATAGTCTCCTGCCTGCGCATCTTGATCTTCAATAGTAGTACATCAATAAGAAGTTGACTTCAATAGAACTCATCCAAAGTCTCATAACATCTCATATATCACAATATGATAAGATATTTGTAAATTGCGTAAAGCGGATACTATACAAAGAAAACAAACATTACCCATGTACATTTATAGAGGTGATGGGGATGACTAAGTGATGGACACATACAAACAGAATTTAAAGTGAAGGCCAAAGGGCGATTAAAGGAGCCAGTACTCACCTGTTAAATCTTCTGCCACTTACGGGCCCATGCAATGGTCTCCATCAGTCTTTCAATTTTCCAGGAGCCCTGACAAGTACATAACTGCTGCTGCCATGACAAGCCTCAGTGGTTACTTGGTATATGTGCAATCATTTCTAAGGGAAGTGATTATCTTCAATGTGCACATGTATTTATGGATTTATTCCTGGAAAGTTCACAAAGCACAGTGGGGACCACCAAAACATCGTGCTGCAGCCTCTGAAGAGTCAACATGTTATAAAATGAACTGAACTGGATATTGACTTAAAGGACCACCTCCCATGGTCTAGCGGCCGGGCTGCACAAACGATCCTTGCATCGTTCATGCAACCTGGGAAACTAACGGCGTGGATATGTATAGATCTGTGCTGTCGGATTTCTTTAACCCCTATTGGAAAAAAAGATTTATAGGAGAAAAAGAATATTTATTAAATCATAGGTTTAAAAAACACACAAAAATGGGAGCTCGGTAACAACAGGAAGGAGCCATCCTGTCTATATGACCTGCATAACAGACACAACAATAATAGAGCAGAACAACAATGTGTGAGCAAAATGTGCGTCCGGTATGGCTGGAGTTCCTTTTCTCTCTCTCTTAGAGACCTGCACTTTGCACTTTCTTGATCTCTTGGGTTGGAATTAGTGATTTACATGTCAGATTTTTCATTGCTGTTGGCTATGCTTTCCTGCTTTTCCCGCCCATGGTTACGTCTGACATATGTATGTTAGTTTTTATATCTATGCATTCATGCAATTTACTTACTGTTGCTAGGTGTTTTTACACCTATCTGTCCGCCAATTTTGGTTTACATTAATCTGGCCATATTACTTGTTGGGCTCTATTATGCAGGTCACATAGACAAGAGGGCCCCATCCTGTTGTTACTTTTTCTGTTGTTACCATTCTCCCACTATATATGTTTGTTGTGGTTTTTTAAACGTATCATTCAATAAATATACTCCTTTTTCTCTCCTATATGTATTTTTTATTGTTTGCTTGCTTGGTGATATTGGACGAGGGATATTATTTTGGGGCATACACTGTATCTTGGATTCATATCTTTTATCATTAACAGCCACTTATAACCCTGTTTACACAGGAAGATGTGTGGCGGGCAACAATACATTTTAATGCCTGCTTTAAAGACCCTATCAACTGGGGATCAGGCATTTTTCCCTTCCTCACCTGATTGGTGTCAGTTTTACACAGGACGATTATCGGCTGCAGGAGCGTTGCTAGCAACTCTCCTGGCTTATAATCGGCCCCTATAAATGTCCCTTTATGTGTTAATTGGTATACACAGGAAAGAGCATGGTAATAGTTACATATCACAGGGATTTACATCCCCCTATATAGAATAGCCCCCCCTGTGTAACATTCCCCATGAATATGACCCTCTGTGTAGCATTCTCAATGTATAGGCTTCTCCGTGTAGCATCCCCTATGGATAGCCCCTCTATGTAGCAGCCCCATGAATAGCCCCCTCTGCTGTGCAGCCCCCATGAATAGACCCCAGTATACTCACCTCTCACATCGCTCCCCAGCAATGTTTCGCTCCTTTTGGAGCTGAAGAGCTATGTCGCTCTCCTCTCCCCTCCGCTCTTAGAATCCTCCGCGCGGGCATGCGTCCAGGAAGTGACGTGACTGGTCAGAGGACTCTCAAGCAGACGTGCTTGTGTGCGGCATGTCTGCAGCCAATGAAGGCAGGGAGAGCGGCCCCAAATGGATTCAGTGCCTGTGGCCCCTTAGTGCCCTGGAAGGACCGGATGCTGAGAAGAGGTGTGCAGCGGCAGCGTTATTATAATGGGGGCAATCTCACTGGGCCCCCCAAGAGCACAGGGCCCCAGGAGGTATCCTAGATTGCCCTCATTATAATCCGCCTATGTGTGTGACCCTGCCTTATGTTGCTGAAATTGTATTTTCTTGTGTAACGAAAAATACTTTTCAGCAGCATGCTAATGCAAAAACATGATTTACTGCGCTCATCAAATCTGCATCTTACCAGAAGTGTTTTTATTTTCATACTCATTACTTTACAGCACTTTGAAAGGTAACACTTTATTTTATCTGTATACTTTATGATAAAAGTAACCTGGTAAATGATCATTATGTGTAAATCTTACATCTTTTCCTGTTAAAATATTAAACAGAATGTATATAATGTGACTCGAGGTACCGCATCATTCTGCAAAATAAATCTTCTTAATCTATAGAACATTTCAAAACTGGAAAAGTGTAAATGTGTTAATGAACATAAACTATATTATGGCACGACAATGTTTTTATAGCAATTTGTTTCCTACGAGTTGTGGACTCTTAGGCTACATTATGCCCCATGAATCTTACTTAAATTATCATTAATATCCATAAGAAATAATTGAGTGATGTATGGTGCAACAACAGATATTGGTCATTTTATTTCATTGCTCATGTACACAAGGCTAAACTATATTTGCATGAGTTATTTTTCCCATTAGCCTGTATAATTTTCCCCCCAATAATACATAGGAGATATATAGATGCATTTCCTAGCTTTTTGTTTAATGCTTAGGAATCTATTTATGATACTGAAGTATGTGTGTGTATTGTGCGTCTATGAGTGTGTGTGTGTCTGTTGCTACACCCCCTCATCTGAACATTACTCTATTATGAAACCCATATCTATACATACCTCAGCCAGGTCCATTTTATTAGGGGAGGGCCTTTTTATTATCTGTCCCAATAGGGAACTTTTATAAGCAACCATTGTATTATTAATACTGATCAATGCAATACTACTGCATTGCACTGCTCCTTTAAATCACTCCTCTGCTAGTACAGCTAACTGCAAATAACTGCCGATTAGTTGTTTTGCTCCCACACTACACAATGAATGGGACAGGCTGGAAGGAAGCAGTTTGTCTTCATTCACAGTGTAGTGGTGGCAACCTGTAACTGCAGCTCAGCTCCTGCTCACATCAATGGGAGCTGAGCTGCAGTAAACAGGTCTAGCCCCTACACAGTGAACAGTGACAATTGCTACCTACCCCTTTCATTGTGTAGTGTGGGTGCTGAATGGCTGATCGGTAGTCAGCACCTCAGTGATCAGTGACTGTTGTCCCCAATACCAAAGCTACCAGATGAAATAGATCCTGCTTCTCCCTGGTTCTGTGATATAGCTCTTTATTCATAACTAGTGATGAGCGAGTACTAAAATGCTCGGGTGCTTGTTACTCAAGACGAATATCTCCCGATATTCAAGTGCTCATTTCGAGTAACGAACCCCATTGAAGTCAATGGGAGACTCGTGCATTTTTGCAGGGGACCCAAGTTCGGTAGGGGGAGGATCGTGTGAAAACCTGTCAACCTCAGAAAATGATGGAAACACCACGGAAATGGAAAGGAAACAGCAGGGGCAGCATGTATGCATGCCTCTGAGGCTGCCTAATGGCACCATTATGTGCAACAGCCTGGTTAAAACCGAGGTAGGCATATGGACCACCCAAAAACTCAGCCTGACACAGCATGGCAGTGAGAACACAGGTAACCATTAGAACAGAGGTAGCATATCATGAAACAGCCAAAAATTTCAGCCTGACACAGCATGGCGGTGAGGACAGAGTGAACAAGGTAGAATTGGTAGCCAGTCAGCCTTACAAAAATTATACCAGACCTAGCATGGCAGTGAGCACACAGAGAACCATTAAAAGTGAGTGAGGAAGCAAGTGAGCCTCAAAATTAGGCCAGACACTGCATGACATTGAGCACACAGAGAACTCCTGGGAGCAGCAGTAGCCAACATGGATGCCAGTGAAGGCCCAGCAGTAGTCAACATGGATGCCAGTTAAGGCCCAGCAGTAGCCAACATGGAGGCAGGGGCAGGCCCAGCAGTAGTCAACATGGATGCCAGTGAAGGCCCAGCAGTAGTCAACATGGATGCCAGTTAAGGCCCAGCAGTAGCCAACATGGAGGCAAGGGCAGGCACAGCAGTAGTCAGCAGTAGTCAACATGGATGCCAGTTAAGGCTCAGCAGTAGCCAACATGGAGGCAAGGGCAGGCACAGCAGTAGTCAACATGGATGCCAGTAAAGGCCCAGCAGTAGTCAACATGGATGCCAGTTAAGGCCCAGCAGTAGCCAACATGGATGCCAGTTAAGGCCCAGCAGTAGTCAACATGGATGCCAGTAAAGGCCCAGCAGTAGTCAAAATGGATGCCAGTTAAGGCCCAGCAGTAGCCAACATGGAGGCAAGGGCAGGCACAGCAGTAGTCAACATGGATGCCAGTAAAGGCCCAGCAGTAGTCAACATGGATGCCAGTTAAGGCCCAGCAGTAGCCAACATGGATGCCAGTTAAGGCCCAGCAGTAGCCAACATGGAGGCAAGGGCAGGCACAGTAGTAGTCAACATAGATGCCAGTAAAGGCCCAGCAGTAGTCAACATGGATGCCAGTTAAGGCCCAGCAGTAGCCAACATGGAGGCAAGGGCAGGCCCAGCAGTAGTCAACATCGATGCCAGTAAAGGCCCAGCAGTAGTCAACATGGATGCCAGTTAAGGCCCAGCAGTAGCCTACATGGAGGCAAGGGAAGGCACAGCAGTAGTCTGCAGTAGTCAACATGGATGCCAGTTAAGGCCCAGCAGTAGCCAACATGGAGGCAAGGGCAGGCACAGCAGTAGTCAACATGGATGCCAGTAAAGACCCAGCAGTAGTCAACATGGATGGCAGTTAAGGCCCAGCAGTAGCCAACATGAATGCCAGTTAAGGCCCAGCAGTAGCTAACATGGAGGCAACGGCAGGCACAGCAATAGTCAACATGGATGCCAGTAAAGGCCCAGCAGTAGTCAACATGAATGTCCATTACTGCTCTGGTCAATCCTGCCTTAAAAACGGCTACAACATCAAAAAAAGGTAGAAGGTACTTGTGAAAAAATGGCAGAGGACACCCGTAAGATAAGATGACATCCACAGATAATATGGTTCGAAATGGAGAAGACAAGAAAGGTAAATTGAATTTGACTATGAATACGACTGTAGCAGTTGGGGTAACGTTCCCTGCATCATGTGACTCCCCACTTCTCCCCCCCCACCATTGTTTTGAGTTTGAATTTGACTTTGAATGTGACTGTAGCAGTTGGGGCTAGTTTAACTGGTTGGCTTGCGGAAATGCGCACAGATGCGGTGCACCTTGGGTAAGTTTTAAGGAAGCGCAACAACACTAGGTTGAAGACGTGGGTCAGGCATGGTACATGTGTGAGGCTGCTGAGTTGCAGAGCCACCACCAGGTTCTGCCCCTTGTCACACGCAACCCAGCTCACTGCTAATTACACACAAACCTGGGTGCTGACAGCTAACTGGCTAGGCCAGCTGTCAGTCACCATCAAGGGTACACCTGATGCCTCTCGACCGGGGGTGGTGAGGCCCCGGCCACGGCTAGACCAAAAACAAATAAAATAAAACAGCTGGCTGGTTGGCAGGGGCTGGCAACCAGTCTCGCTCCTCCGCAGATGTAGTGTGACGTCAGAGCATGGCAGTGAGGACACAGAGAACCATTATAAGTGAGTGAGGAAGCAATTGAGCCTCCCAATAATTAGGCTAGGCCCTGCATGGCGGAAGAAGACTTCGCAGTTGACTGAGAGTTGAAGGAAGAGGAGGAGGAGAGGAAAAACCAAGAATCTTCATGTTGAGCTGCTTTCCCCGGGTGGACAGTTGAATTCAAATGTCAGCCTGTCAGCGCTGTCAGTTGACAGGCGGGTGCGCTTATCAGTGATTATGGCACCAGCTGCACTGAAGACATGCTCTGACAACACGCTAGCGGTAGGGCAGGCCAACACCTCCAAGGCGTAAAGTTCGGGCCACGTATCTAGCTTTGAAACCCAGTAGTTGTAGGAAGCAGAGTGATCGGTAAGGACGTTGGTATGGTCAGCAAGGTACTCCCTCACCATCTTCCTGAAGGCTTCCCCCCTACTCTGTCTAAACTGGGGACGTTGACATAGTTTTGCTGGGGTGCCATGAAACTGTCAAAGGCTTTGGAGAGTGTTCCACTGCCCCTTGACAAGCTGCCTGCTCTACCTCTCCTCTCCCCCACTCTTTGGCCCACAGAACTACATCCTCTGGCACTAGTGGTGTCAGATGGGAAGTACATTTTCAGCTTCTGCACCAGGGCCTGTTGATATTGATTTACTCTCATAGTGCGTTCCTCAGCAGGAATGAGAGTGGAAAAGTTGTGTTTGTACCGAGGGTCCAGGAGGGTGAACACCCAGTAATCTGTGTTGTCAAAAAATGTTTTAACCCGAGGGTCACGGGAAAGACCAGGGTCCCAACACGCAAGAACTCCCTCTCCTCACTAGCCTCAATTTCCTCCTCCTTCTCCTCCACCAAATCCTCCTCTTCAGGCCATACACGCTCAACAACTAAGGATTGAGCATGGGTACCCTCTTCAGTGGCGGCAGCAGTCTGCTCCTCTTCCTCCTCTTCTTCATCCTCTCCGTAGTGAGAAACTGACGTCAGGGACAGGGCAGGGCTATCTAGCAGCGGCTGTTCTTCACCTGTCTCCTGAGACGAAGGCAAAGTGTCAGACTTCAGGCTGAGCAGGAAGGATTTAAGCAGACACAGCAGCGGGATGGTGAGGCTGATGATGGCGGCATCGCCGCTGACCATCTGTGTTGATTCCTCAAAGGGGCCCAGTGCCTGACAGATAGCAGACATCCACGTCCATGTGTGAGGCTGCAGAGTTGCAGAGCCGCCACCAGGTTTCACACAACCATGCCTGGTTTTAGGCTCCATGGCACGAGCCGAAAACCTGACTGCACCGTGATGCCCTGCAACAGCTCCTGGGCCGTGTGTCTCTTGTCGCCTAAGCTCAGCAGTTTCAACATCGCCTGTTGGCGCCTACCCACCACACTGCTGATGCTACGAAATGGAGGCGATGTGCTCGTGGAGGGAAATAAAGAGGAGGCGGAGGAAGAAGAGGAGGAGAAAGAGGTGTACAACTTATGAGAGAACGAGACCGAGGTAGGCCCAGCAATCCTCAGTGTGGGCAGCACATGAGCAGAACCAGGTCAGACACTGTCCTAGCCTCCACCAAGTTGACCCAATGTGCCGACAAGAAGATATAGTGTCCCTGCCCGCCAGCACTTGTCCACGTGTCCGTGGTTAGGTGGACCTTGTGGCTGACCACATTGGTCAGAGCACGGATGATGTTGTCCGACACGTGCGGGTGTAGGGCTGGGATGGCACACCATGAAAAGTAGTGGCAGCTGGGGACAGAGTACCGAGGAACAGCCACCGCCATTAGGTTCCTAAAAGCCTCACTCTCCTCCTCACTTTGAGTTACATCCATGACAACAACCTCACTGTCTGACAACGATCATCGATATCATCAGACACCTCTTCCAACCCTGCTTGCAAGTCCCCCCTCATCACCCACTGACTGCATGACCTGCATAGTTTAGGCCAGTGCCGTTTCTTAAGGGTACTGGTGGCACCCCGCGGCCGGCTGGTCGCCCCCCCGATTGAACGAGCAAACGAACATCTGCCCCGAGCGCCCCATCACCTGTCCGCCGCATCTCCCCGAACTGTGCTCGCCACCTGTCGGGCTGCCGCCGCCGCCCCTTTACACATTTCCCTCCAGCAGCCACAGTGACATCATATCACTGCGCCTGCTAGAGGGAGAACATGTGTGCGGGGGCGGCGGCGGCCTGTTCCTCGCAGGCTGAAAGAGAAGAGGATAAAGGGACCCGCTGCGTGTATTAAGGTGAGTATAATGTTGTTGTTTTTTTTTGTGTGTGTGTCTGTTTGGCAGCAGGGGGGGGCACAGGGGGGATTATCAATATGGAAGGGGGAGCACAGGGGGGATTATTAATATGGGGGGAGCACGGGGGGATTGTTAATATGGGGGGGAGCACAGGGGGATTATTAATATGGGGGGAGCACAGGGGGATTATTAATATGGGGGGAGCACAGGGGGATTATTAATATGGGGGGAGCAAAGGGGGGATTATTAATATGGGGGGAGCACAGGGAGGATTGTTAATATGGGGGGATTATTAATATGGGGGGAGCACAGGGGGGG
Organism: Dendropsophus ebraccatus; assembly: GCF_027789765.1. Lineage (NCBI taxonomy): Eukaryota > Metazoa > Chordata > Amphibia > Anura > Hylidae > Dendropsophus > Dendropsophus ebraccatus. Next base: position 68,324,709 of record NC_091455.1, on the reverse strand, counting down.
TTATTAATATGGGGGAAGCACAGGGGGGATTATTAATATGGGGGGAGCACAGGGGGGATTATTAATATGGGGGGAGCACAGGGGGGATTATTAATATGGGGGGAGCACAGGGGGATTATTAATATGGGAAGAGCACGGGGGCATTATTAATATGGGGGGAGCACAGGGGGGATTATTGATATGGAAAGAGCACAGGGGGGATTATTTATCTGGGGAGAACGCAGGGGGATTATTATTATGGGGGGAGCACAGGGGGATTATTACTATGGGGGGAGCACAGGGGGGGTTATTACTATGGGGGGAGCACAGGGGGGTTATTACTATATGGACAGAACAGGGGATTATTAATCTGGGGAGAGCACATTGGGATTATGACTATGGGGGTGCAGCACAGGGGGGATATTACTATGGGGATAGAGCACAGGGGAGATTATTACTATGCCGGATGCAGCACAGGGGGGATTATCACTATTGGGGCACTGCACAGTGGGCATTATTACTATATGGAGGCAAAGCAGGAGACATTATTACTATATAGGGGCACAGCAGGAGATGCTACATACTGGGGGCAACCCACATACCTATTGACTTTACTGAACATGACACAAAAAAAGTGGAAGTTGTAAAAGTGCGGAGCCTAAAATGTTTGTCTGGTAGGTTCAGAAGAGACGAATTGTTGCTGCAAGAAATCATCATGGTGGTCTGAGCCAGAAGGAGAGGAAAAGGAAAGTGACCCCTAAGATCAAAGAAGATGTCACCTGTGAGTCACTGAATGCGCTTTTAGCAAGATTCGCCCTGTAGTTTAAATGACCTAGAAACGGCCCTGGTTTGGGCATCGGGACAGATCGATTGCTCCGGTTGCTCTTACTCAGGGAAGGGTCCAGAAAAGAGTTCCTGGGAGCATGGTGGTGGATCTGAATCCCTTCTTTCCCTGGAGGTGCCAGGCTGTGGGGAAGGAGGCTGAGCTAATGGAGCAAGGGTTCCACTCCCTTGGGTAGCGTGGCTGCAGTGCGTGGAAGACTGGGTGGTGGATAAGTTACTGGACACATTATCCGCTATCCACGTGATCACCTGTTCACACTGCTGCAGTCTCAATATCGGTCTACCATGAGACCCCGTAAGTTGGGCAAAGATGCTAGGGAGTGGACGTATGCGGTGTGCCACTGCTACCTCCTCAACAGGTGCTGCTGTGTCACCCTGCCCTGAACCACGGTCTCCGGCAACAGCATCACTAGGAACCCCATGCCCACGCCCTCGTCCTCGACCCTTACCCCTGGGGTTCACCATTTTATGGACACTGCACAGTATCAAACTTAGATAGGCCTTGCGTATGAAATAGAGAAATCAGGAAAAATACTTGTGCTCCCACAAGTTTTAGGGGGCTGTACGGTATAATCTGGTAGTGGCTGGACCTGGACACATGCTGGGATACCCCCTTACAATGAGCAGTGAAGTTTTATGCAAGTGTACTACAAATCCCAGCAATACAGTGTAGTACCCACTAGTTTAGGGGGGGCTGTACGGTACAATCTGGTAGTGGCTGGACCTAGACACACTCTCTGACACACCCTTTACTCTTTGAAAGCAGTTGTGTTGTGATTGAAATTAGATAGGCCTTGTTTATGAAATACAGAAATCAGGAAAAATACTTGTGCTCCCACAAGTTTAGGGGGGGGGGCTTTACGGTACAATCTGGTAGTGGCTGGACCTAGACACACGCTGTGATACCCCCTTACAATGAGCAGTGAAGTTTTATAAAGGTGTACTACAAATCCCAGCAATACAGTGTAGTACCCACTAGTTTAGGGGGGCTGTACGGTACAATCTGGTAGTGGCGGGACCTAGACACACTCTCTGACACCCCTTTCCAATGAGCAGTGAAGTTCTATGCAGGTGTACTACAAATCCAAGCAATCCAATGTAGTACAGCAGGACCACCAGCCCCAAAATAAAAAAAGAGTACATTGAGCACTTCTTAGGGGTCTGTATGTAACACCTAATGTGCCCTTTCTGCCAGCAGCCAATCACCACAGTGTGCTGGTTAAATCGTGGTAGCAGCACTGCAAGTCCCAGCCAGCAGTCTGTAGTAATACTATTAAAAAATGATTTGAAGCCCTGAAAGGGCTTGAGGGCTGTTTGTTTGTATTGCTAGTATTCCCTGCCTACTGGAATGCTAAATCCTACACTGACGCTCTCCCTGAGAAGCAGCAGCTCTGTCCCTAATCTCTCACAGCATGCGTCTGAAGCGAGCACTGCCGGCTGCGCGTTTTATATGGCAGGGTCATCTGATCTGGCCAACCAATCACTGCTATCAACATGTATGGGTCCTACGTGATCGCAGGATGTACCAAAGAGTCTCCTGCATGTTTATTGGCTGAGAAATAGCGCCCAAACTTACAGGAAACGGATGATGAGATTTTCTCGAGTATCGCTCGTACAAATAACGAGTACCATCGAGTACCAAGCTCGGACGAGCATGCTCACTCATCACTGTTCATAACCCATTTAGGGCTGGGGAGAATCATTTGAGTGCCCTTTGATACATACACATTCTGGCCAGGTTGCAATAAAAATGATTTTGGTTTTTTTTCATATTGTGGTAAATACTTGTGATTAAAGTATTTTAGGAGTGATACCTTTATTGGCCAACAAAAAATTTATAGAATTGTGAGCTTTCGGGATTCAAAACATCCCAACATCGGACAAAGTTCACAAATGAATGATTTACAGAAACAGAACAATATTTTAGGGATGTTACAAGCAAGAGAAGAGAGATCTGTGAATAAAGTGGTGGGGGTGAGGGGGTATGTTCATCACATATATAAGCCAGGGCAATAAAAAAGGACTTGAAAATTAAAACTTATTTAGAAGTCCAAGATTGTTGGTCAGTTCAGTTTTATCTGTGGAGTGTGTCCATGTAGTGGGTCGAAAATCCAGGTGCCAGTTTTTTTTTGTTTTTTTTTTCAAAAACAGAAAAAAGCATATGCATACAAGAGCTGCATATCCAAACAATATTTTATTTGATCAAAGTATACAAAATTAATATGAGAAGCAGACAAAAGGAGACAAACCTCCTCACAAGACCATGACAGGGTTAAAAACACTTAAAATGCCGTGTTTGCGTCCAAGACAGGATACACTAGCAGTTGAACCCTAAACACAACCTGAATGAAAAATAATGACAAAATAGTGGAAGGTAATGCGGTAATAATATCACCCCCCCCCCCCCCCCCCAAAAAAAACTACTGTATAAAAAAGTCACCATATGTGAAGGGTAAAGGGGTGTCAGGTAGGAGAAGCACCCCACGCATCCCACACGTTCCGCCGTCAACACGGCTTCATCAGTAGTGTAGGAATTGGTAAATGTGATCATTTTTATATCAGAAATAAGTATAGTTGATATTATTACTGCATTATTTTTTACTATTGCACTTACATTATCATTATTTTTCATTTATGTTGAGTTAAGGTGTCAGATCTCGGCCGTGCGCTGCTCCTCGGCAGGCTCATTGCTACTGCCAACAGTGTCCCTGGCAACCGGCCCGGCTGGTTGTTAGTGGCTCGCCAACAGCATCCCTGTTGCTCAAATCGTCTCTTCTCCAATCATGGTAAGGGGCCAGAACTCCAGCCTCCATAAGACTAGGGCTCCAGAGGCAAGAAGGCAGGGACAGTGGGGCAGGTGCCAGTATCAGGACTCACTTGTCCTTGTGTCAACCTGTTCCTGATTCCTAACATTAGGGGTCAGCTGTTACTGTATCCTGTCTTGGCCACAAGCAGAGTATGGATTCATGCATTTGAAGTGCTTGTAGTCCTGTCAAGGTCTTGTGAGGAGGCTCGTCTCCTTTCGTCTGCTTATTAATTTTGTATACTTTGACCTAATAAAATATTGTTTTTGTAGTTTATATGTATTGTTGTGTAGTTTATATGCATAGCTGAACACTGTTATATAGTGTGGTACCCACCTTTTTGCTTGTTTGCAATTAAAAAAAAAAAGCTCCATTTCTGTCCAAAGATATCTGCCAGCATGACCTGACAAAAATATGTTGGTAAAATAGAACACTATTCGCCACAAAAGTAGGAAATCTGGTTTGGAGGCTTAGGAGACATTAAATCCCATATCAGATCCTGAATAAATTCTTATAACAGAACAGTCCTTCTATTTCTGTTCCTTATGTTAAAAATATTGTAACCTGAAATATTGTAACTTGAGAGACCACTGGATGGCAATAAAAAAAAAAAATGTACGGCACCTACAGTACATAGTCAATTTTGTGGGTAAACTTTCATTAACTTGAAGGTGTTCTTTAGTGATAGAGATCAAACAAATTTTAAAAATATTTTTAGTGCTTTATTATTCAAACGTTAATCAATATGTTCTGTGTTTGTTTGTTTAAAATCATGAAATATATTAAAAGAGTCTTCAAATAGGATGCGAATCTTCTCTTATAAATGATCAAGAATTAGGTGAACTGTAGTAGCAAAAAAAAAATGGCCTTTTCATATTTATTTTTTCATTTGGAAAAGCAGGCATAAATTGGAGTGTTGACATTTTCTTTTAGGACGTGCTCACAAATGATTCATGAAGTAGTGATATTTTAAGTAATCCCTACTGAAAGTAGATGGTTAGAGGCAGGAATCCATCTTTCTCCTAAAATCATCTTCACATATTGCTGAGTGACTCAATAATAAATTAATCCAATGATGCCCCAGCGAGAACCACACTGGATGCTTTCTGGTTTAATGAGGGGAAAGACTTATTATAAAGAACAGCGCCAAGTTGCAGCAAAAGAAAATTGTGATTTTAACAATGTAATATATTTTGAGAATTCTGACAGGGTTCAGTAAAGAAGAGATTACCGCAATACTGACAAATATAAAAAAGCATATCAATATAGTTAATTAAATGCCAGGGTATTTTTCACAAAGCATAAGTGATAAACTAATCTGCCCTTTGTGTCTGTGACAGATCTTTTTCCCAAGGAAGAATCATGTTTTAAGAAAGTTCTTTAGTAAACATTTTGAGCCAAGTAAGTTTTCATGATAGATCTTTTTTTTTTTTTTATTAAAGATCTCTTGCAAATGCAGGAATATTAAACCACTGACTAGTCAGTTAAAAGTTCTAACAACTCGAAAACTTTATGAAGTGCCGACCTGCTGAACTGCTGAAGACAGAGTAATGTTTTGGTAAGGGTAGGATTACAAATAGTGGAATTGCTGTAAAACTCAACTTAAAGGTATATTCCATTAATAGAAAATTTCATTTAATTAACCTCTTCACATCTACAATACGGCTATATAAATTCCTGCTGCCGATGTCCAGTGCAGCAGGAACGTATATACATATTGCAGCCAATATTGCAGCCACAGCCAGAAATTTCTCTCCCAGAACAAAGGAGTTGGCCAGTAATTTTGTCAGGAGCCAGGCCGCACGTTCGGCTCACTGCACTGCCGAGGTGCACACCTGGCGCTCTGAAAGCGCAAACAGTGTCCCTGGTGTCCAGGAGGATGTAGTGATTCATCTCCACCTAGGGGTGTCTGCAGAGTCAGATGGAAATGTAGAGTGGACTCTTTCTATTCTAGCAGAAAGCAGAAGAAGATGCTCATTATATTGTAAATCTTCTTCTATACTCCATCCATCTTGACCTGAAGGTATCTAGAGATAGAGTTTCTGTTCAAGTAGAAGTGAAAAGTATACTACATAATACAATATGAAGTGAAAGGCCACAGTATAAAGAGTGGCTTTCCTCCACATGCCCAGGAATACATTACACATATACCCAATCACATTTACATAATCTCAGTAGAGGTAAGGCTCAAAAGTTCAGCAACCTGAAGCATCAGGAGGGGGAGCCTGTGGTTTCTCTGCTGTATGACAGCAGATACAGTATGCAGGATAAATAGTCTTCATTCTGCTACAGATCTTTCAGGGAATTTCATTTCCCTGCCGCTGCCCGGCTCCTTTATTGGATCACTCCTACCTACAAGCAGAAACTTCCCATAAAAGTAACCAACATAATCTACCTAGATTAATCTAAGCTTGAAGAGTTTTTGCTTTATGTCAAATATAAATATAAAGTAAAACCTCTTTGAGATGACCACCTAAAACTGCGTTAACAAGTAGCCTACTAGAGAGGTGGTCTTTTTTAAAGAAGATGGCAAGAAGGCAAAATAAATAGTGGAAATAAATAAATCTGGTCTGAATTAAGGGGGTGAGTATCTCAAAGAGGTGGAGAGGTTACACCCTATATACACATACACACTGTATATATACACCAATCATTAAAAACCACTGACAGATAATCTATGTCACTCACATCTCATTACAATGACACTTGGCCTCCACATTCCCCAGGATTCAATCTAATCTACTAATCTATTCCATCATCTACAAAATGCGCTAGAAAAAAAAACAAGTTTGATCCATGGAGGCTCCACCTTATATCTCACAGGACTTAAAGGATCTGCTGGTAATATCTAGTTACCAGATACCACAGAGGTCTTGTAGAGTTTGTGCCTTGACAGATCACAGCTAGAGATGAGCAAGTTGGTTTGACACAAACAGATTTCACTTTAATTCTAAAAAATAAAATAAAGTTGTTTCAGGTGAACTGTCCCCAGAACCTGGGACTCCTGTCACATGTTGGAGTGAAGCATACAGTGCCGCTCGGTTCACCTTCCATGCTTATGCATCATTGCTTAAGGCCCTATTCCACCAACAGATCTGACGACAGATTATTTTCCAAAGATTTGAAGCCAAACCCAGGAGTGGATTTGAAAAGAGAAGAAATCTCAGTCTTTCCTTTATGACCTGTTCTCTGTTTATAGTCTGTTCCTGGGTTTGGCTTCAAATCTTTGGCAGATAATCTGTTGTCAGATGTGTTGGTGGAATAGGGCTATTTTCTAGGCTGCAATCGTTTAGCGACCATGACTTTCAATAAAGTACACTGAGCAACAAGCTATACATTGTATGCCTCAACAGTCAGTTAACATTTGGTTTGCATTAAGCCCCTATTCCACGGGTCGTTTAGAAGAGCAAACGAGCGCCATCTTGTGCCAAACGTCATCTTCGGATGGACGGCCGAATCGCTGCTGCCGTCGCCCCTTCGGCGCGTCACAACTGTGCTCAGCCGCGAGCGGGAGGGGCGGCGGGGAGCTGCGGGGAGGGCTGCCCGGGTGATCGCTGATCGTCCGGGCAGCCCATAGGATATAGCAGCGTCTGCTGCCGACGCTCCTATTCAACAGAGCGACGGCATCAGATCGCTGCTATATCAGTCGCTTGTTTTTCAACATGTTGAAAACCAAGCGACTGCAACGATCAGCCGACATGAACAATGTCGGCTGATCGTTGCACTCTATTGCACGGGACGATTATCATCCGTAGCGGCCGATATCGGCTGAATACGGACAGTAATCGTTCCGTGGAATAGGGCCTTTAGTCGATACAGGAGATAGGAGTACTGTCTTGAGTTCCTGCCCTTGTACACTGAGCAGTGAGGGTCACTTACTGTGTCAGGCTGCTTACACTGACTACATTCACAGGACAGGGTGTAGAGTGCTTGGTCCTGACAGATTTTCCATCACACCCGACCCCTATCTCCACCAACATCATCTGCTGGTGAATGGCCGGGAGAACCCCATACTGCCTGCCACATGGAGAAAAGTCACCAGGGAATTTCCAAGGAGCAGCTTCACAGAACCTATTTGTCATGACTACATTTCTATACCTATAATGTAAATATTTCGGTAGCTGGGAATGAAATTACCTGACGGCAAAACCGACTCTAGTAAGAGCATCCAGCCAAACAGCAACACAGCTCAGCTTCTGGGGAATGTGTGGAAATGACTGTGGGTAGTAAGAGATTGGACTTACAGTAACTACAATAAAAATGACATTTTCAGACTTTAACTGGAGGTATACTTTACGTAGCTGAAATAAAGGCATACAAAATAAGTGCTAGTTTTTTCAATATAACTTTTCCTTGTCAAGTATTAAGAGATATGAACATAAGACCATTGAACTGAAATCTCATGGGGAACATGTTGATTTTCAACTACTTGTCTGTGAGCTCAATGAACATGATAAAACAGACGACACTTGAGAAACTTACTTTAGAACAAGACAGTTTCAACATTGTAAATGTCAGATCAGCAACCTCCCGAGTCTTTGTTATAAATGGAGCAGTGAGTTGAGCATGCACGCTACCGCTGCATTGCTTTTCTATGGGAGCTGCTGTAGGTAGCCAACAGTTGTACAGACAATTATATAGGCAATAAATGGAGCAGCAGCACACATACGCCAGTCACTGCTCGGTTAAAAACAAAGGTCAGGGCCCTATTCTTGAGATGTCTGACACTTATTCTGTATCCTATGGATAGGTAATTTTAACTCAGAATACCCCTTTAACTTATGGAAAACTAAGACCTTTAGATGGCTTAAAGTCTATAGAAAATTTTTACCTTTTGGAATACCAGATTCCAAGAGCCAAAATATATATATTATTCTTTTATAGTTTTTATCATTTATACTTTGACTATATGTATTTGGTCTTTTATGTACAGGAAAATGGGAAAGAGTGAAAAAATGCCAAAACCCATGTTTCTCTTGCTTTTGTATTTAACCACGTAAGGACCGGGCCTGAAATGGCCTTAAGGACTGGAACAATTTTCACTTTTGCATTTTTGTCTTTTCCTCCTCGCCTTCTAAGACCCATAACTCTTTAATTTTTCCACCTACAGGGCCATGTGAGGTCTTGTTTTTGTCAGGAGCAGGTGTACTTTGTAATGGCCTCTTTCAATCTGCCATAATATGAATGACGGAATCCCCAAAATATCATTTATGGGGTGAATTTGGGTCAAAGAATGCAATTCCACAAATTTTTGTGGGGGTTCCATGTTTATGTAATGCAATTAACAGTAATACTGGCATTTTTTCTTTATTCTATAGGTCAGTCTGAACACAGTGATATGCATGGTTACTAGCTTTTTTAACGTTTTACTATTTTTATTAGCAGTAAAACATTTTTTTTGCAAATAGGCATATTTAAAATATACCTAAGGGGTCGTATGGGGTGTCATTTTTTGCATCATGATCTCTAGTTTTTATTAGTATCATTTTTTGATCGCTTTTTATTAATTTTTTTATACAAAAAATGTCATTAAAAAAGCAATCTCTTGACGATGTTGACGCTGTTCATCGTGTGGGAATATTATTGTTTTATTTTAATAGATCGGACTATTACGCACGCTACGGTATATAATATGTTAGTCTACTTTATTACTTTTTAAGTGTTTTATGTATGTATGAAAGTCCAAACAGAGGACTGCACGGAGGTAAGGAGAAGACCTCCGGCAGTCAGGAAATGCGATCGCAGCATGTCTGCGGGGGTCCCAATTGGTAAGTGACCGGAGATGCTCCGGTCACTTATACTTAACGCTGCGGTCGCGGTGTGATCGCTGCATTTAAGGGGTTAATGGAGGGGGCGGAGCCTGCAGACGGAGGGAGAGCACGTGCAGCCGCTGCGCTCCTGACTGAAACCAGCAATAACCAGCGATTTCTCCAGGAATACCCTTCACTTTGTGCCGAATTTTGCTCAGCATATCACGGAGATACTTGGGGACTGCCTCAGCATGCGGGATTCATATTTTCTAACCCACAAACCCGTTAAAGTAACTCTGTATGTGCCGTTCTCCAGGATCCAAGATAGCGCCGACTCCCGCACAACACGGCAGGAGTTTCAAAGAGGAGAGCAACACAACACTGCGACTCTCAGAGTTAAACGGACTTGTACACAACTTAGACCCTCCTCACACCTCGGCTCCCCTGACCCCCAGAGAATACCAGAATCTGCTGCTGCCTTACTACCTGGTGACGGGATTATGCGACAAGGCGGTTACTGGGGGGAGAGGTCCGGACGTGACCTGCTCGGCAGCTACGTGTGACTCCACGGTGCCTCGAGGTCTCTCACATTCTACCACAATATGATACACGGGAACTACTCTCATCTTCCCTGCATAACTGTCCCTCGGCTACTACTACCAGGGCGCCATTTGCTGTGACTGAATGCCCCATTATACAGCCTGTGGTTGAACCAACTGACTCCTGCTACCCTCACAGCTCTCTTTCTCCAACAGCACCGATATTTGTAGTAAAACTACGGCACATGCATCCTCTTGCACTCCTCCTCCTGCTCTCTCCAGTGCGCCGAGCTATGCCTTGCCAGATCCCACATTTGGGGGGACAGATATGCTGTTTGATTCTATAGTGACAGAGGATACGCCACCCACAACCTCCGTCCTTATAAAAATGCTATCTGCGTTTAGAGACTCCTTGCTTGCTGATTTGGCTTGTGCTGTACAATCAGTCCTCTCTTTAGAGATGAGCAAACTCATTCGGCCGGTATGGGATCCGGTTCGGATTTTCCCAAAAATCCGAGTCCGATCGGATTTTTGGAAATCCGCTCTGATTTTTCTTTTCCTTGGTTTCTAAAATGGCAGCCGCCATTTTAGAAAGCAGGAAGTGTTCCGGGCGGGAAAAGCGCTTTCCCATGATGCCCGTAACACATACAATCATCAGGGATCTTGTACTAGCCCACCCCCTGTGTGACGTCGATATTGCTTTAAAAGGAGCGGTCACATGACCGCACCACGCAGTGTGTAGGGGGAGAGAGAGAGAGAGAGGAAGCAAGCTGCTGTTGTGTACTACAGACTACTGAGAAGATATTGTGGGAAAGGAAAGATTAGGAAAGCATAGAGGAGAAACATCAAGTGATTGAGAGAGAAATATAGAGAGGGCAAAAGATAGATAGATTAGGCATAGGACAGAAAAGGGTGCACACAACCAAAACGTGCAGTACAGATATACAAGTCCTATACTTCTGAGTTTGTATATCACATCTGTCTTATCCTGAGAGACAAAAATACCTGGTTCAGGTGTATAGCATTGTATGTTAAAAAAAAGTGCTATATACCCAATTTCTACACTTGGATCCTTCTGATTGAAAGTGTGTATATCACATCCGTCTTATCCTGAGAGACTAAAATACCTGGTTCAGGTGTACAGCATTGTATCTTAAAAAAAAGTGCTATATACCCAATTTCTATACTTGGACCCTTCTGATTCAAAGTGTGTATCACATCCGTCTTATCCTGGGAGACTAAAATACCTGGTTCAGGTGTATAGCATTGTATCTTTAAAAAAGTGCTATATACCCAATTGTTGACTACTGTTGCTCCTGCCTGGCCTCCATGTTGGCTACTGCTGACCCTGCCTGGCCTCCATGTTGACTACTGCTGCTCCTGCCTGGCCTCCATGTTGGCTACTGCTGATCCTGCCTGCCCTCCATGTTTACTACTGTTGCTCCTGCCTGGCCTCTATGTTGGCTACTGCTGATCCTGCCTGCCCTCCATGTTGGCTACTGCTGATCCTGCCTGGCCTACATGTTGGCTAGTGCTGTTCCTGCCTGGGCTCCATGTTGGCTACTGCTGCTCCTGCCTGGCCTCCATGTTGGCTACTGCTGCTCCTGCCTGGCCTCCATGTTGACTACTGCTGCTCCTGTATGGCCTCCATGTTGACTACTGCTGCTCCTGTACTGGCCTCAAATGACTATTGCTGGACCTCCGCTGGCCTCCAATGACTACTGCTGCTCCTTCACTGCGTTTGTGACCTTTTTCCTGCATAGACCCTGTAATGGTGAATTTCCTGCATAGACCCTGTAATGGTGAGTTTCCTGCTTAGACCCTGTAACGGTGAATATTGAAGTCTAAAAAAAAAATTGACTTTGAGATATCGAAAAGATAATGATGTTACTGACATGTAAAGCCCTAAAATCAACCAAATACACTACCCCCGTATCATATAGATGCTTTAAACTATGAAATCCGAAGAAATCCGAAATTCGGTCGGACCGAACTTTCCGAAAAAATCCGAAAGTCCGGTCGGACTGAACTATTGAAAAGTTCGCTCATCTCTACCTCTCTTCTGTGTGAGGTGTGGATGACAAAGTATGGCTGATCACACGTACTGTAGAGGAGCTAACAATGTCCCATGACTCACTCAAAGCTTCCAACAGAGGATTGGAGGAAAACTCTCAGCATTTACAACACAGAGTGTCTGCTTTGGATTATCATATGTGAAGCTGGGGGGAATATCAGAAACTGTTCTTGAGCCCGACTTACATCATTTTGTTCAACAATTCCTTAAGGCTACCCTTGTGGACTGCTCACATAGAGAACTAGTACTGGATTGGGTATGGAGAATCCCTAAATCTAAGAACTAGCTGTCTAATACACCAAGGGATGTTGTTGCGAGGATTCACTTCCTTCATATAAAAACTGCCCTCCTGCTACTACTAGAAAGCCAGATGGTACGCCAGCTCAATACCGCATGATCTCTGTATACTCGGACTTATCGCCTACAACGATGCAGTGGCACCAATCCTTTGCACCAGTGATCCAAGTACTCCGTGAGAAAAAACTTTTATACAAGTGGATACACCCCTTTCGTCTGCTTATTTTCAAGACGAATTCAACATTTACGGTCGCCAATGCTGATGAAGGACACACTCTCCTGCGATCTTGGTACCCCGGGGCTTGCCAGCCATAAATAGCCCTGTACAGGCCAAGTGCAGCATGGCATTACTGTTCTTGCATATTGTTTCACTCTTTTCACTCTCCCTCTGACATGGGCTGGACTTCTTACCCCACCTCAATAGCGGCTTGCTATATGCTCATATGCTCAAGAGCAACTTACAGCATTTTTAAAACTAAGTAGTCGTGTCCTGTTAAGATGTACATGATGTATGTACATGTGTATACATGTCTGTATGTCTTGTTAGTTGCATTATCTCTCATGTTACCAGTTCTCTCACAACCACCAGATATTCCTTAAAATTATACCAGCTTCTGTTTTTCTGTTTGATTGTTGTGCTTTAAAATATCTACAGCTTCGCGGATCCCAGTTTAAATATTGTACCAACACCTGTCTGTCTGTCTGTATGTTTGTTTGTTGAGCCTAGTATCATATAACAGCCACGCAATTCTCAGCTTGTGTTTTTGTTTTCTCCTGTATTTGTACCAGCATACATTCTTATTAAGCAAAGGTTTGAGTTTTGGTTTTTCTTCTTCCCTGCATTTACACCAGCATGTTTTCTCACATAATACCAGCATATATTTGTCTTCATGGTTATGTGATTTTCGAACATGTACCAGCTATTGTTTATACCAGCCTTTGTCTTGGTATTCTACTATGTTAATTTTCGTCAAATTTATGTTTGTTGTAAAATATGAAAATATTTCAATAAAAACTATTGAAACATTAAAGGGTTAATGGGGGGCGGCCGCGAGATCGCAGCGGCCCGTCATTGAGGGTGAGGGCCTGGCGGCAGATAGCAGCCGGTCCTCACCGGCTATGGGGCAAACTCAGCTCGTGAGCCCGCTCCATAGCCCGGGACCGCACCAGGGTGTATATTTACGCCCTCCTGCGTTAAGGCCCAGGCAGCGGGGGCTTAAATGTACGCCCTGTGTCGTTAAGGGGTTAAAGGGGTTATCCAGCGCTACACAAACATGGCCATTTTCTTCCAGAGACAGTACCGCTCTTGTCTCCAGTTTGCTTTTTGGTTTTGTAACTCAGTACAATTGAAGTGTAAAGAGTTTAATTGCAAACCACACCTGAACTGGAAACAAGCTGACTCTGGAAGAAAGTGACCATGTTTTTGTAGCACTGCATAACCCCTTTAACTAAATTAGTTTGACTAGACAAATGTATGTCACCATTTATGTCACCGGCATGGACTCCAAATGCAGCCGTCTGATAGGCAGATTGTCGGGCTAACCAAGTGTTTTGCTTTGTTTGTTCTGTAAATTCACTCATCTCTGCCTCCTACCTCCTGGAATGTGGGGTCTACTTAAGGTGATATATAGACAACACGTTTCTATCTAAAAACGCTGTTGACTACCCATGTCTAAGATACAAGGGCATACATTTACGCTTTGATTTACATTAACTCCATAGAATAGACCTAAACTACAGTTTTCATTTACGATTTAATGTGAGTTCTTCTGGGATTCTTGAACAGAAACCCGAACCTTTTCAATATGTCTTTTCTTCTCCATCTCTATTATTTCACCTTGAGAAGATTTGGGGTGATGGGAAAGCCTGGAGATAACTAAAACTCCCACCTTTCCACTAGCAGGCACCCTTAAAACAAAATGTTTACTATATCTACGTTTTTTACTTGGGAATTCTATAAAACAGCAATATAAAAGTGATAAAGAAAAAAGGAGATTTATCTTACTTCTTGAAGGAAAAGAGATAATTCGGTGATGTCACATTCCGCAACGAAAAGATTAGATTTTTCAGCTTTTTGTAATATCTGTAATGTGAAGTTGGTTTTATTATTCATTTATGAAAGCTTTCGAGAGCCTTCAGACTGTACACAACATGATATTGAAGTGCTGTGACTCATGAGCGGCTCGATTAAACTCAATCAAAGACAAACTCTCAAGAGAATCCAAAGTAAATTTACTGTAAAACCCATAAAACTATGAATTATGGCACAAGAATTGCCCCTTCTCTTAGGACAGTTACCAGTCATAGCAAATAAACCAATTGTAAGAGCTTAGAAAAAAATCTCTATAAGCACTGTGTCCCAAACCTCACAACAGGAGGACTTATGAAGGCTTCCTTGAGATTTCTATCTCTAGGTTATAAATGTTTCTGGGTTTAACCTAACATCTTCTTGGACTTTAAATTGATTGATTGATTCTACTATGTAACAGCAAATAAATACACAGTTCATTCTAACAAGATAGAAGGCACCTACATTGCAGTTCTAAGACTAGTATATAGAAATGCTGGAAAAAAAAGTAGATAGATAAAAGATAATTTCCTTGCTCCTACACCCATAACTGACCAGCTTCCAGGTGACTGGCAATGACAAAGGGAGGGGGATGGGAGGGGACGTGAGGCGGCTTTCTAGCTTGCAGCAGCTCAGGAGCTTGGGAAAGCCTCTTAGACTTTTTGCACAAGAGAATAAAAATATCTTTCTATGTTATAGAACCAGAGATAGACATATGAAAGGTACCATGTGTATCTAACGGTGAATTACAGCTGACAGATTCACTTTAAATTATCATCCAATCTGTGAACATGGCCTAAATTTGTCTAAAATGAATTTTACGTTGTTTTTTTTAGCATCACTTACAACTCTTAGGTATTTTAAAAACCTGTTGACAGATAATAATGGGAAAATTGAAGTAACACGTATGTTGCATATGATGTAAGATTGTGCAGTTATTTGCTATGTGTCATATATTCTGCAGTAAATATTTTGGTCAGTAGGTGGCAGCGAACTAGTAAACTGCCCATACACTGTATATATGTAGTACTGCATGTGAATGTAAATATTGTTTTCAGTTGCAAAGTATGAATATATGTAATTTCTGGGATGTTTTGGACTCCTACAAGCCTATCAGTATACTGAAATTGCCGTTTTGATATCTTATATGAAAGATAAGTTATTGCATCATCACTTTAGCAGGAAGTGGCTGTGGTTGTCATAGAGATGCCTGCGGTCAGTTGGTGCCTATGCTGTGGATGAGAGAGGAAGAAATCCTGGAGCTGATGTTAAGGCTGCGATTTGGGAAAAAGAGAAAGAAATAAGTAATGTTTCCCCTGGGGTTCAGAAAGAGGGGATTCTGAATGAAAGAA
Organism: Dendropsophus ebraccatus; assembly: GCF_027789765.1. Taxonomy (NCBI): domain Eukaryota; kingdom Metazoa; phylum Chordata; class Amphibia; order Anura; family Hylidae; genus Dendropsophus; species Dendropsophus ebraccatus. The sequence continues at coordinate 68,309,003 of NC_091455.1, read as the reverse complement.
AGACCCCAAGGACTTGTGAGGAAATCTGTGCTGCATCCAAGTACATCACACAGTGCTGATATAGATACTGACACCTCATCATTAACCCCTTAGCGACCCATGACGTACCTGGTACGTCATGGTGCCGCAGGGGTGTTCAGAGCGGGGTCCCGCCGGGACCCCGCTCTGAACAGCACCAATCCTGGCTGCAATCTGCAACGGGACCCGCGTCGGCTAATTAAGCACTTCAATGCAGCTGTCAAACCTGACAGCTGCATTGAAGTGCTTTATGCACAACATCCCTGGTGTCTAGTGGCACGGATCTCCCCCCCGTGATGCGATCGCGGGGGGGAGATCCGTTCTTCTGCCCGTGCCGGGCCTCAGCGTCGGAATGACGCTGATCCCGGCTCGGCAATAGATTGCTATGGCCTGCAGCAGGCCATAGCAATCTATGACCGATCTGATGGATCTTTGCTGTGTATATACACAGCATTGATCTCTATGAGAGATCAGTGCTGTTTATATACAAGCCCCCCAGGGGGACTTCTAGTTTATGTAAAAAAAAAAGTAAAAAAGTGTTTTTATTAATAAAAAATCCCCTCCCTTAATAAAAGTCCAAATCACCCCCCTTTTCCCATTTTATAAATATAAATTATTAAATAAACAAATAAATAAACATATTTGGTATCGCCGCACACATAATCGCCCGAACTATTAAATTATCACACTCCTGATCTTGCACGGTAAAAAAATTCCAAAGTGCAAAATTGCGCATTTTTGGTCGCATCAAATCCAGAAAAAATATAATAAAAAGTGATCAAAAAGTTCTATATGCGCAATCAAGGTAACGATAGAACGTAAACATCATGGCGCTAAAAATGACACCTGACACAGCCCCATAGACCAAAGGATAAAAGCGCTATAAGCCTGGGAATGGAGCGATTTTAACCCTTAGACGACCCAGGGCATATAGTTACGCCATGGAAGTCTGTCCCCAGACGACCTAGGGTGTAACTGTACGCCCTGGGTGTTTCTCCCGCTATGAAGCGTGCTCCGGAGCGGAGCGCGCTTCATAGCAGGTGGGGGCCGGCTGCAATCAGCAGCCGGGACCTCACCGGTAATGACACGCTGCAGCGATCGCGCTGCCGCGTGTCATTAACTCCTTAAACGGCGCGACCGCGGCGTTTAAGTGTAAGTGACAGGGGGAGTCCCCTGTCACTTACCGATCGGGACCCCCGCAGTGTGACTGCGGGGGTCCCGATCGGTAAAACGGGCCACCGGAGGTCTCTCACCTGCCTCCGCGCGGTCCGATCGGCGCTCTGGTCACTGAGCCTGCACAGGCAGGCTCAATGAGCAGAGCGCCGATAACACTGATCAATGCTATGCCTATGGCATAGCATTCATCAGTGTGAAAATCCAAGTAGTAAATGTAAAAGTCCCCCAAAGGGACTTCAAATGTGTAAAAAAAAAAAAGTTAAAAACACTAACACACTACCCCAAAACCCCTCCCCCAATAAAAGTTGAAATCACCCCCCTTTCCCATTATATAAATAAAACATATAAAAATAAATAAATAGATAAACATATAATATACCGTAGCGTGCGTAATTGTCCGATCTATTAAAATATAACAAGCGTCATTGCGAACGGTAAACGGCGTACACGAAAAGAGGGAAAAAAGTGTGCGGATTACCGATTTTATGTTACATTATATATATAAAATAATTAATAAAAAGTGATCAAAACGTCCGATCTTCACAAATATGGTATTAATAAAAACTAGAGATCATGGCGGAAAAAATGACACCCCATACAGCCCCGTAGGTGAAAAAATAAAACCGTTATAAGCGTCATAATAGTCCCATTTTATTTATAATTAATTGCCAAAAAAAAGGATTTCATTTAAAAAAAATATATAACATTAGAGAATCTGCGTAAACCTGCATATGGTTGTGTTCGTACTGACCTATAGAGTAATGGTATCATGTCGCTTTTACCATATAGTGCATTACGTAGACACAGGAACCCCCCAAACGTTACCATATTGCATTCTTTTTTGCGATTTCACCAATTTATATCTTCATAAATAATATATTTGGAATTCCATCATACATGTTATGGTAAAATGAATGGCGTCATTACACAGTACAACTATTCCTGTAACAAATAAGCCCTTACATGGCCTGTAGATAAAAAACTGAAAGTGCTGGAGCTCTTAGAAGGGGAGGAGGGAAAAACGGAAACACTAAGATCAAAATTTGCGCGGTCCACTGGGTCATTTTGGGCCTGGTCCTCAAAGGGTTAAGGAACATATATTTGTTAACAATGGTTTGAATTTTTTACAAGCCATCAGATAATATAAAAGTTATACATGTTATATATGATTGTAATCGTAACAACTTGAGGAACATGCATAACAAGTCAGTTTTACCATAGGGCGAACGGCGTAAAAAATGCAAAACTCCCCGAAATCAAAACAAATTTGTTTTATTTTTCAATTTGACAGCGCAAATGATTTTTTTCCGGTTTCGCAGCATATTTGATGGAAAAATAATGCCTGTCATTGCAAAGTACAATTTGTTTCGCAAAAAATAAGCGCTCAAATAAGTCTCTAGGTGAAAAAATGCAAGCGCTATGGACTTTTAAACATAAAATGGAAAAAGCAAAAGCGCAAAAACTAAAATTGCCTTTGACCTTAAGGGGTTAAAGAGATTTATCTGCATAACAAGTGTTTCACTGGATTGGCCCCCACCTGCCATCCAGGTAGGAATTGGTGGCAAAAAATAAACTGCTGCCCTTCCATTACATAGTCCCATGTAGGTAGAATCCCCTCCCTCTTTTTATCCTTCTACAACATACAGTCCCAAGTAAATAAGGTTGCTGCAGGGTGTTTCCTATGCGCCCATAGACTATAATAGACCAAAGGAGTCAGCTAATGACCATGTTCAGCCCATTTTACAAACATGTATGCTAATTCTGTAAGATTCAATACAGTAATCTGCTAAAGTGATCCCCCCTCACAGCCTCCTTCCTCCATATAGTCCCAAGTAAAAAAAAACATGAAAAAAATCAGCCCCCAATATAAAGCCCCGTGTAGATTACACCCTCTCTTCAGCCTCAGCCAACATGCAGTCTCTTGTAAAGTGTATCACTCCTTAGCTTTATGTCTATGATTCCTGTGCTCACCAGCGTACACAGGTACTTCTGCCTCCAGCCTCACTTTACTGCTCTTACTTGTTTGGGCCCTGTTCACACTGAGCAAAAACGGCAGAATTAGGGCTCAGTGTCCTGCAGGGAGTGGATGGGAGGGCGTGCGCGCGTCCCTCTCTGCTCGAAGAAATGACATTCACTCACTGCAGTGAGAACGGGGCCTTAATATCTTAAGTGTTTTTGAATGACAGTAACGTTTTAAAATTGGAATCAGACCTTCCCATCTAAAATTAGGTCCAACGTTTAGGTCCAACCCCTAAACACCTGTGACAAGATGATCAAGGCCATACCCATATACCATTATTTGCAATGGTGCTATGAAGTGAGCTCAGGAGCTGAGCTAGCTTGCTTCATAGTGGGTGAGAGTCGGTTGCTATTAGCAGCTGGGCCCTTACCGTTAATGACAGTAAACCTATTAAGTATTGTAGCATAGGTAATTTTCTGATTTATTTAAATATAACAATATTGTATCCGCACAGTGAACAGCGTAAACAAGAAGGGGGGGAAAGGCCAGGATTGCAGATTGTTTTACATTATATGTAACAAAATATAAAAAAAAGTGATGAAAACATCCCATCTACACATTGTACTTAAAGCGTAACTGTCATATTTTTTTTTTTATTGCAGAAATCAGTAGTATAAGCGATTTTAAGAAACTCTGTAATAGGTTTTATCAGCCAAAAAAGCCTTCTTCTGTACTCAAGAAGCAATCTCCCAGCCTCCCCCCCCTGACTTCTTATCTGTGCATTATCTGGCAAACACGTCTTCATTACAGAGAAGCTAGTGAAGACGGGTTCTGCCCTCTCCATTCTATCCTTATGGAGGGGGGAGGGGCCGAGGGAGATGAGGGAGCAGGAAGAGGTGACATGAAGGTCAGCTGTTTCTAGACTCTCTGGGCACCTAAACCGCAGGATTCTGGGGTCAGAAAGGTCAGTGCTTATCTATGAACTTACTGAGAGAAGATTGCAGAGTGTTGTGCTTTGCAGGACTGCTCCGTGCTCAGTCACTCCTAACAGCCCCTCCCCTCTCCATAGCCACATAATGGAGACAGAAATCCTGCTTCATTTGATGTGAGGGGGGAGGCTGGGAGATTGCTTTTTCAGTCCAGAAGGAAACTCTTTTGGTTTATAAAACCTATTACAGAGTTTCTTAAAATCGCTTGTACTGTTGATATTTAATGTTTTCAAAAAAATTACCCTGGGTTCGGATGTTTGGGTTCGGATGGACTCGAGCATGCTTGAGGTTCGCTTATCTCTACAAGGCACCACAACTTTTAGTTGAATTGCTGTCCTAACAATGTAGGTTAGTTGAAAGCAGTAATGCCCAGCCAGCTGAAATACCCCCTCAGCCTACAATGTGTACCACAGGTTGAGAACTATTGGCCTTTTGAGTCGATGCGAGGTATGCCACATGGTTTTTGTCAGTGCTGAATTACCAAATGCTTGCCACTTGGACCAACTTCAGTTGTACACTATTCAAAAAGACACATATGCATGTTTCTCTCACTATCAGACATGAAATCAGAATGAACCTTTCCTGCTTTAGGTTAATTAGGATTACCAAAAATATTTATATGTGACAAATCCCAGAAGAATGAAGAATGAGAGAGAGAGAGAGAGAGAGAGAGAGAAATTTATTCTGGAAAGTCAAAAATGTACATACACTAAGATTACTATGCCTTCAAGCATTTTGGAACAGCCCATGATATCATATCTTTAGAAGCTTCTGAGGTTTATTGGAAAAATATGAGTTATTAGAGATACAGCTGTGGAAGTGAATTAAATCCCAAAATAGGCCGGTCACTAAGGGGTGCAAATGGGTCTTCTAATGTTGCGTTTTGCACGGAACGATTATCGTTCGAATTTTCATGATAACGATCTCATTTGAGTGATAATCGGCTAGTGTAAACAAAACAAACGATCAAGCATCGAACGATAAATCAATCATCGTGATCTTTCAACAGGTTCTCAAATCATCCTTGGTCGTTCATTGAAAATTCACAGACATTTCGTGTAAACAGTCTTTCAATAATTCACCCTATATGTGAGATCGGATTAGGCGATCTTACAACGATCTCGATAACAATTTTTTAAACGATATATCGTTCCATCTAAATGCTGATCATTATAAAAAACACATTGTTACTTTGAAATCGTTAATCGTTTGATTTGGCAAATTATTGCTCCGTGTAAACCCAGCCTTAGTCATACAGTTTAAGGGCAATGGTACCAAATAGTTTTGAAATGTATGTAAACTTTTGACTTTGCAGAAAGTAATAAAAATGCCTTTACAATTCTCTTTCTCTTATTATTTTGGCATTTGGCAAACAAAAATAATTTTGGTAATCCTAGTTGACCTAAAATGGAAAGTGTTTATTCGGATTTCATGTCAGATAGTAAGAAAAAAAAATGCATAAGTATCATTTTATATTGTGTATGTAAACTTTTGGTTTTAACTGTACATGTGGCACGCCACTGTGTGATCTTTTGTCAGATATCTATCCATGGTTAGTCCAGTCTTGGTACACCTCTTACACTGTGGTTCACCAACAGCCAGTAAGTCTGTCTGTTTCATAAATACTGGCAGCACACTTCCAAGCCCCAACAATCTGTCTGCGGACAAGTATTATTCTGGGGGGGGGGACAGAAAGTTAGACATATGCACACATAAGAAAAATTTATCAACATTTCTTATCAGGAAATTCTGATAGACTTTCTGACCCATAGGGTTCTATTGGACTAGGGTACCTTTCAGGATTTTTTCCAAAAAGCGTCCATGCTGGAACATAGGTCCAGACATGTCCTATTTTTGTTCAAAATTCCGGCATTGATGCCCCATAGAATTCTCCGGTTGCACACCCATCAACTGTCCAGAATTCCAGACTGCTTGCCAGCCCAGGTTGGACATAATCAGGAATGCATACAGTTAATTGGGGTGTTGTGTTTGATCGGGGAAGGAGCCATTGGCTCCAGGCCCCAACAAGCACTCTTCTGGCTAGAGACAGCGTTATGAGAGATGTTTGAGAAGTAGAAATTATATTACAACCAAATTTTTCTTTCAAAAATTGTGCAAAGATTAGAGTAACTAAAACCTCCCCATATTGTCTACTTCTTTTCACTATTTTCTTCACCGCACAAGACTTCTGGCATAATTTTACTTGCTTTGCTGTCTGTAACGAAAGTCACATCTTCTTTTGTTTGTATAAAAATTTGTGACAATTTAAATGAAAAGTTGCACGTAATATAAAAGTAAGCACAATCTTGCCCTACACAGAATATATTATAAGACGTGACTCTTTATACATTTAGAGTGAAAGAACCTGAACCGTAGCATACAGTATCCCACTTTTTTAATGGAGAGAATTCTTCCCTTGAAATGGCCTGTGTGCATTGGTGCATGATGTGCATGAGCCCTAAGAGTGATCTTTTTAGTATTAGACACAGTATCAGAAAAAACCAAGAGGATTCCAACATTATGATAAACAGCCACTAGATGGTGCTAAATGATCTCTTAACACATTTAGAAGTCACATTTTCTGCAGTTACAGAAAACTCTTCTATCTTACCTTTTTGATATTTTTGACATTTCACATCCATAAATATAACAATGCATGTATCGTTTTGCATTAAAACATTATTAAGGCTGTAGAAAGACATATATCCATCCAGTTCAGGCTATATTCTTGCAGAATTGAAGTGTAGTTGAGTGTATCACCTAGGTTTCTTCTTACTGTTAAACCCAGATACTGAAACATTGTTTTTTTCTACTCTGTTTCCATTTTCTTATAGTAATTTTTTTAAATATTATTATTGGGGGCTGCCATCTTTCCTGGGAAGTCTGTCTTCTGACCAACAGCTATTGTAAATTGGTGTCTTATCTATATGTTGCAGTAAAATGATAGAATCAGGAATTTGATCGAATCACTAAGGGATTTGATCAAATCCCGGGAAATTATGGAATGACCGCGCCGTTCCATCATTTCCCTAGGGAACTGATCAAATCACTGACCCCTTTCAGGGAAATGATGGAATTAACTATATTGTTTCCCCTGCGACATAGAATTAGCTTACCGTATTGCCTCTCTGCTTCCCCCAGCGTGTCCGCTCTGCTCCCCATCCACCTCCCCCGCCTCTCTGCTCCCCGTTCCGCTCACTTCCCCTGCTACGCGCCTCCTGCTCCCCTAGCCTGTCTGCTCCGCTCCCCACCGCCCCAACCACTATATGCCTGATGGGAGTTCCTGTCTGCCCCAACCACTGTATGCCTGACAGGGAGGTGTGCCGCTTTGCTCCCATGTCCGCCCGCAAGCATAAAGCCGGACGACTCCTCGATCATTCATTCAATCATTACCCTGAAAGGGGTAAGGTGTTTGCTAAAATCCCTAGGAACGGCGTGTTTATTCCATCATTTCCCGGAATTAGATCAAATCCCTGGATTCTATCATTTCACTGCAACATATACACTTGTGTCACCTTTCACTTTAATCTTGTATGTGATGTAAGGGAGAACACTGCTGAGTGCCACTCCATACACGGTGTGTGACAGCTACTATATAAAGCATATTTTATGGAAAAATTAAGTCATTACAAAGTGTCAGTACACAGACCTCATATGGGTCTGTAGATGAAAAAATTAAGTTGAGTTATGGCTTGTCAAACATGACGCGGAAACAATTAAAACCCAGAAATGGAAATTGGCTTACTCATTAAGGGTGCGTTCACACCTACAGGATCTGCAGCAGATCTGCAGCAGATTTGATGCTGTGTTCAGTTATTTAAATGAAATCTGCTGCAGAAAATCTGCTGCAGATCTTGTAGGTGTGAACGCACCATAAAGGAGTATTCTGCTCAAACATAACTTTTCATATGATGTTGCCCATCGTGAGACTAACAATTTCTTCCATACTTGTTATTATCTGTCCAGTCTCCTTCCCTAGTTCTGAGCTGCTGCTTTCTGTTAAAGACACAAGAGAAACTGTGTGCAAGCTTTTCTTTCTGTCTCCCCCTCCCTATCTGCAACTTTGTAGCCATTTAATCAGAGTGAGTTTATTAACAACTTGACCTCAGTTTAACCTTTTGAGGACCCATGCCGTACGAAGGCCCTTTAAAGAGAACCTATCATCTAAATTTCACTGTCCCTAATATTAAAGTATATCTTTCCCTAAGTCTATCTATGAAGATACAGACTGCCTTTGCAGTCTGTATCTTATGCCTTACCTACTCTTTCGTATCTGTGTAAGCAAGGCCGGCCGCCGCCATCTTGATGACGTGATTTGCGTTCCACCGTTGGAACGCAAGTTGCGTCAAGATGGCGGCGCCTGGCCTTGCTTGCACAGAAACAGAGGATTAGGTAAAGTAGAAGATACAGACTGTAAAGGCAGTCTGTATCTTCATGAAGTCTATTTATGAAGATACAGACTGCCTTTGCAGTCTGTATCTTATGCCTTACCTACTACTTCGTGCCGGTGCAGCAGGGCCGGCGCCGCCATCTTCATTACGTCTTTGCGTTCCACTGCTGGAACGCAAGTTATGTCATCAAGATGGCGGCGCCGGCCTTGCTGCACAGAACAGAGTAAGTAAAGTAGAAGATACAGACTGTAAAGGCAGTCTGTATCTTCATGAAGTCTATTTATGAAGATACAGACTGTCTTTACAGTCTGTATCTTCTACTTTACCTAATCCTCTGTTCTGTGCAGCAAGGCCGGCGCCGCCATCTTGATGACGTAACTTGCATTTCAGCAGTGGAACGCAAAGACGTAATCAAGATGGCGGCGCCGGCCCTGCTGCACCGGCACAGAGTAGTAGGTAAGGCATAAGATACAGACTGCAAAGGCAGTCTGTATCTTCATAAATAGACTTCATGAAGATACAGACTGCCTTTACAGTCTTATACTTTACCTAATCCGCTTGTTTGGTGTAGCTAGGCCGGGGGGGGGGGGGGGGCGCCATCTTGAAGACGTGACTTGCGTTCCAGCGGTGGAACGCAAGTGACGTCATCAAGAGGGCGGGCCCCCACCGGCTTTGCTGCCGCTCTGCATGACGGGAGTTTCCTGTCTCGCGCCGGCTCTTTTGAAAAGAGCCGGCGCGAGGCAGGAAAGTAAAACAGAAATATTTAAAAAACGCAGCTTTAAAATTAATTAATTATATTTACAAATATTGTTAAAATTAGGATTTACATCTAATTAGGGAATAAAAAAAAATTCATTTTCGCCCGTGATTGGTTCTCTTTAAGGGAGCGCTGCGCGATGGCCGCCATCTTCCTGTGGTACGTAGGGGGCAGTTTCCCTGCCCCCCGTGACAATGATCTCTGTGATTGGCTGGTGACTTCTCACCGGCCAATCACAGCAATTTACTGTGTTTCCGGGACCGGAACTCCAGCATTGAGCGGTGATTGGTGCTGTCCGAGACAGCACCAATCACCACTGTGCCCAGGCGTGACCTCCCCATGGATGCCGGCCCCCGATCGCCCATGATTGGCTGGTAGCCACCAGGCAGCCAATCACGGGCGATCTATACTACTGCTCCCATCATCTCCTTCTCTGCTTGCCGGAATCCTGCTACCCTCCCCTCTCTCCTGCCACCTTCTCCTCTCTTCTGCCACCCTCTCATCTCTCTTGCCACTCTCTCTCCTCTCCTGCCCCCCCCCCTTAATCTCTCTTGCCACCCTCTCCTCTGTCCTGCCATCCTCTCCTCTCTATGCCACCCTTTCCTTCCAGCCACTACCCTCTCCTCTCTCCTGCCACCCTCTCCTTCCACCCACTACTCTCTCCTGCTACCCTCTCCACTCTCCTGCCACCCTCTCCACTCTCCTGCCACCATCTCCTCTGCCACCCTCTCCTCTCTCTGCCACCCTCTCCTTCCACCCGCTATCCTCTCCTCTTTCCTGCTACCCACTCCTCTTTCCTGCCACCCTCTCCTCTCTGCCACCCTCTCCTCTCTCTGCCACCCTCTCCTTCCACCCGCTATCCTCTCCTCTTTCCTGCTACCCACTCCTCTTTCCTGATACCCTCTCCTCTCTCTCCTGCCACCCTCTCCTCTCACGTGCCACCCTCTCCTCTCTCTGCCACCCTCTCCTTCCACCCGCTATCCTCTCCTCTTTCCTGCTACCCTCTCCTCTTTCCTGCTACCCTCTCCTCTCTCCTGCCACCCTCTCCTCTCTCCTGCCACCCTCTCCTCACGTGCCACCCTCTCCTCTCACGTGCCACCCTCTCCTCTCTCCTGCCACCCTCTACCCTCCCCCGCCACCCTCTCCTCTCCTCCTGCCCTGGATCGGTGGGGATACAGTGTCCCCTGCCTCTGCAGTTGTTTTATTTTATTTTTTTGTGTGCCTTCCCCCAGTGTGCCCCCCAAGTAAAATAGTCAAAAACACCACACACAAATAAAATGTAAAAACAGTACATAAATCACACACACTAACACTTACACGTGTAAAATCATAACACTTACACATCCCCTCTAAAGAAAAAAACTAAAAAATGGCCCACAGGTTGTTTTCGGCTGAGGAGGAATACACCTCTATTGCCTCTGATACTGAGACAACCAGTGAGGGACAAAAGGAAGATCCCTAGTTCCTTCTTCCTTCCTCTTCTTCCTCATTGTCATCATCATTTAGTGATAAGTTCGTTGGGGTCACTTGTGGGAGGTTTCCAATGTTTTGGCAGCACGGGGGCTCTGCGAACCCTTCGTCCTCTATTCTGGCAAAATCCAGCTTCCAAAATCCAAATTGCGCTCCACATGTGGGGTACTCCTCTAATCAGGGGGAATTGCTCTATATGATAGTGGTTTATTTAATTTTTTTTCATTTTCACGGCACATTTTTCCACATTTGTGTCTGTCACCAGTGGGGTTCATATGCTCACTATACTTCTTGTTACATTCGTTGAGGGGTGTAGTTTCCAAAATGGGGTCACTTGTGGGGGGTTTCCACTGTTTTGGAAGCACGGAGGATTGTAAACCCGACATGGCCTTCGTCCTCCTTTCTGGCCAAAACCAGCTTCCAAAAGTCAAATGGTGCTCCTTCCTTTTGGAGCCATGTTCTGCGCCCACATGGTACATTATGCCCCCATGTGGGGTATTTTTGTACTCAGGGGAAATTTCTCTACAAGTTTTATGTTTTTTACTTCCCTTTAACCCCTTGTCAACCTGAAAAATTTAAGGCTAGACCAAGTTTTAGTGTAAAAAAAATTAAATATTTAATTTTCACGGCACCAATGTCTGTCACCAGTGGGGTCCATGTGCTCACTATACCCCTTGTTACATTCCTCGAGGGGTGTAGTCTCCTAAATTGTGTTCCTTTAGGGGTGTTTGTTTTGGCACCCCAGAGCCTCTGCCAACCAGAAGTGGTACAACGAAAATTGGCCAGTTGTAAGGAGGCTTTACATCTGAGGCTTGTGGTTGCGTAAAATAGCGCAATAGGGCCACATATCATATATTTCTATAAACTGCAGAAATGGGGCAATAAAAATTGTGGTGCATTTCTCTGGAAAAAAGTTTTCTATTATGAGAGATATTAGATCACAATATAATTTCTGCAAAGAAAATTTAAATGTTCAATTTTCTCACACACTTAGGGCGACATGTATCAAGAGGCGGTTTGTTTATTTTCGGTAGAAAGTGTCGATTTGCATAATATTTTATTCGCAAATGGCCGTTTTGCGAATAAAATATTCGCAAATGGCCACTTTCCGCCGCGTACACCGGGGGGGCAGGGAGGGGGCGGGACGGGGGGGCGCGGACTCATAGTCCGCGTGATTCATCATTTTTTAAACTGAAAGATACGCTGAAAACCTACTCCACCTTTCAGGTGGCGTAGGTTTTCGGCTGTGCGCACCGACGAGCACGGGATTTATGTAGAGGCAGTCCGCCTCTACATAAATCTCCGTAGTGCCGGAGATGCGGGGACATTTATAAGTCCAGCGTAAAAAACGTCGGACTTAATAAATGTCCCCGTTAGCTTTTATTTCTGTAACTCACCTAAAGGGTTAAAAAAAACTTTCAGGAATTGATTTTGAACAGTTTGGGGGGTGCAGTTTCTGAAATGGGGTGCTTTGTGGGGCTTCATAATATACAGCCCCCTCAAATAAACTTCAAACATGTATCGACATGTATGTACATAAGTATCGACTTAATTTTGCCAGAAATATAAAGTATAACATGTCAAGAGAAAACAATCTCAGAATCAGCAGGATAGGTAAAAGCATCCTTGAGTTTTAATGGATAAAGTGACACAAGCCGTATTCCTGAAATTTGGTCCGGTCCTTAAGGCCATTTTGGGCTTAAAGGGGTACTCCGGAGAAAATCTTTTTCTTTCAAATCAACTGGTTTTAGAAAGTTATATAGATTTGTAATTTACTTTTATTTAAAAATCTCCAGTCTTCCAGTACTTACCAGCTGCTGTATGTCCTACAAGAAGTGATGTTTTCTTTTCAGTCTTAGACAGTGCTCTCTGCTGACACCTCTGGCCGAGACAGGAACTGTCCAGAGCAGGAAAGGTTTTCTATGGGGATTTGCTACTGCCCTGGACAGTTTCTGTCATGGACAGAGGTGGCAGCAGAGAGCATTGTGTCAGACTGAGAGCTGTTCTTCCTCTCTTCTGGCCTTCAGCCTATGAACTCCAGCAGGCACAATGACAACATATCACTGCTTCTGCTGGAGAGATCAGAGAGAGGGTGCCGCTGAGTATCTTTGAGGGTGACTAGTGGGTTCTGGGTGGTGCCAAGCAGCTCAGTGGGGTCCGGGGTTGCTGTTGATGAGCTCAGTGGAGTCTCTGGGTGATGATGATGACCTGACCTGAGCTGTCGTTGCCCCGTGCGGTGGCCTGGTCCTAGAAACGGCCTTACCAACTTTTTTCACATTTTTTTTTCAAATCTATGAAATTCAACCTCAAACTGCGTCCTTATAATACTCTCTCTTCTACCAGCTAAATTCTCAAAATTCTTGTGGGCGTCATCCCATTTTTCTGGCCTAGGTATATTGATCTCTTGGAACTTTCTTCAATGAGTGCACAATGGCCATTATCCTCCTCCGTAATGCTGCATTTTCAGTTTCTCTGAATAATAATAACCCAACAAAAAAGGCACTTTTCATTTGCAAAAGTAGTATCCCACCACGGGTGATATTAGTTTATACACCCCTTGCAAAAGCCTGTACTACAAGTTAAGCAACACTTAAGTTTTACCACTAGATGTCGCTAATATCTGTATATGCACTTGTTTATTGCACAGCTGTAGTGTGCAAGGGGTTATTGTTTGTCTATGATCTGCGCACCAATAAGAGCTCTCTTCTCTTCTTAACCTATCTCTATTCTCCTTCTTCTCTTTACACTTTCTTCTCCACCACTCACAGGGGACATTACACCTCCTGTAGGAAGTTGTCACATGGGGAGAGGAAGTGCACGCCCACACTTAGTGAGTGTGTCCAGTGTAGTCTAGTCAGGAGTGTGGTAGTGGTCGGAGACACATGGGAGACGGAGAGACTTTTCTTTTAGACGTGATCTTTGCTTCAACTATGCAGTGCTAAACTACTTAAGAGAGGACAAGTCAGAGAACACCCCAACCCACACCATAAACACTTCTAAAAGTGCAGGACAGAACCCTAAAACAAGAGGAACTGATGCTACAAGCCTACGTACTCTATTTTGCACTGCAGGTGTAACCAGGTAAACTTGGCCACGTTGCTCAACTCAGGTAACAAGGTCTGGGGCTTGTGTCACGCTAGGAGGACAGGTCACCTGACACTGTAGGGCAACAGGTGGTATCTCAACAACAAAGGTTGAAACACGGGCACAAGCATACTTCTATTTTCAAGTATTCTTCAGTATTCTATTTCTTCTTCTTCTAAAGTTCCCGCAGAGCACACTTCTACTCTGGGTTGGGACTTTCAGCACGAACTCCTCTTCAGTACTCTGAACTTGCAGCAAAAACTCCTCTCCAGGGCCAGATTAACTTTACCATGGGCCCCGGGCTGTTCACCAAGCCTGGGCCCCTAACCCCACTATAACTATGGCAGCACTATAATAGTACAGGATAGATAATGTCATGTTGCCCTGCAAAATTGTGGTAAAAAAAGCAGCAATATTTGCAAATTATGGCAGAACTGTAACCAGGAGACAATACTTTACTGGGAGTATAAGTCTATTTGGGTGGCCATGGGCCCCAGGAGCTCAGGACCCGGGCTACCGCCCGAAACGGACCTATTATAATGCACTACTCCTCCTCTCTTTATGCTATTTAATTTAAAAAAAAAAAAAACCTTTGATTAGTTTATGGTGACTACTTTTTGGTTGCATAATCTAATGTCATATAATCTGATTCTATATAATCCCTTCTTACCAGAGACTAAGACCACTGATTTGTCACATCTAAGATCTGCTTATTCTGATTGGCTGTTCTATATATGCAGAAGCCCATCACAAACTCATCAAAAAAAATAACGTAAGAAGAGTTAATGTCCATTACAGCTATAAAAGAGATTATAAATTACAAGCACTTAATTCATCACTGTGAAAAAAGGGAATATTGGGTACCTGCTATACATATACTGAATTAAATTAGCCTTAATAAGAGTAACTTCAAATGTAACTTGCACATAGACTGATCCTTGTGAGTACGCTCCAAACAATACAAATACCAAGATTTTTAGGAAAATAAAAGTCTTGTTCTATAAACAGTTGATGTTTGGAAAGAATCTTACTAAAATGTGCAGAACCCAACTCAAAGTGTGGATAAACCACATAAAAATGATATACTGAGGGGGCGTGTCTAGCCATGCTGCTGTGAGGACGTGTTCTGCAGAGCTCCTCCAGACCCATTCACCATCCAAAGGCATCCTGCACCTCAATCATGGGGAAAACCTCCAGAAAGCTCAGGGGAGGCTCCTCCACCCGTGCCTGCTCACCCCAGGGGGAAATTGGCCATTATTTCCTCCGGCCAGAGGCATCATCCTCACACCAGATGACGGAGCTGCAGGGGAAGGAAGATGGCCGCCGCCATGAGGACCCTGTGCCCGTCACCCCCTCAGCGGCCCGCTTACGGTCAGCCACCCCATCCACTGCTGCCCGCGCTCCGGAGGATCCGGCAGCCTCCTCCCGGCCACAACATTGCCACGGGGATCCGGCACAGGCCTCCCGCCCTTCCCCCTCACCATCCCCTCCAGGCTCCGGCAACCATCTTGCCCGGACGCACGGCGCGGGAGATGCGACACAGGAGCTACCTACACCGCCATCAGCCGTGGAAGAGCTGCACCCGGGGCCCCATCAGGTACCTCTAGACTGTGCCCACTGTCCGGCGCCCCTCTCCTCCTGCCCCTCTCCTCATAACAGCCCCCGGCAGGTTGAGGCCCAAATCCAAGATGGCGCCCCCCTCACTGCCCCAGAAGCAGCCGTCACTGCACCCCCTGCTGCAGCACTGAACCCAGCGGCGCCCTTATGGGTGCAATCAGCCCAGGACCTGGCATGGTTCTCCCCCCCACTTCTTCCCCCCTCAGCCAGGGAGCCCCCGCACCCCCACTTGCCCTAGCTCCGGTGGGCACACACGGTGGCCTATCCCCTGCACGGTCCTCAGGATCCTCGTGGGGGGGCTCCCCTGCACGTAACCAGGCCGCACTTGGTCACACAGTGGCCTTAGTACATGCCCCTGCAGGCTCCTCTCCACCCAAGGGACTGTTGCTGGACATTCATCCCTCAATTCCTCCTTCCCTGGTTGGCACCCCACCGATATTCAGACAAGCTACACAGCACCCTCCTCTCTGTACCCAGGAGCTACCATTGCATTTGTCCTCCTCCTGCACTTCTGGCCTTGATGATAGTAGACCTGCATCTCTGGCGGATCTCAAGATCCTTACTCAATCCTTACCCACTAGGAGTGACATCTCAATTCTAGCTAAACAACTGGTGGACGAGTGCAAGCAAGAGTTTGCGCAGTTTCGTACTGAATTAACAGTGGTCTCCACCAGAGTGGATAACCTGGAGGTCGCTCAGGAGACCACATCCACCTCTCTGTCTGCCTTACAGTCCACTGTGAACTTGCATCCTGACCAACTGTTTGTCCTCCAGCAACACATGGACGATATAGAAAACCGCAATCGGAGGAACAACTTGCGGATCCGGGGGCTTCCTGAGTCGATTGCTTCATCGGACCTGTTTGCTGTTCTCTCCGGTATTTTTAACGATCTCCTGGAGCAGCCGCCTAACACACACATTGAACTGGATAGGGCGCATAGGGCGCTACGCCCACCCAGTTAAGATGACCAGAACCCCAGGGATGTTATCTGTTGGGTTCATTTCTACTCCACTAAGGAAGAAATTCTCCTGAGGGCCCGCAAACGACGTGCTGTGGTGTATAGGGGGGCTCACCTCCTCATTCTGCCTGACCTTTCCCGACACACGCTGGCTCAGAGAGCGGCCCTGCGCCCCCTGTTGGACATTCTCAGAGACCGCAATATACCCTTTCGCTGGGGCTATCCTTTTGCGCTGACTGTCCGCCGGAATGGCCGCACCCTCACTCTACGGGCCCCCGCTGATGTTCCGGATTTCCTCAGGGACCTTGACATCACTGGCCTCACTCTCCCGGAATGGCCTTCCCTCCTCTCTTCGACCCGGGGTGCCAAGAGACCTCTCTCACCGAGAGACCCAGCATCTATCACTCAAGGACTCCCTCCGAGATCGCCACGTCGCCACGGACCCCGTAGATCCTCGCCCCCTGCGCCTCGGCCCTCAGAGTCATCGCGCAACTGAGATGGAGCCATCTGAAATGGAACACCGCAGATGCTTCCCGTGGAGGGACCTTCGATGCTCTCTTTTCTAACACAGTGATTGTTGCTGTTTGACACCTTGTTCATATTGCCCCCTACATCTGTCTATATTGCATCCTTTTTCTGTTCTGCCTCCCCTGGGCAGGTTCTGTTCTATATCTGGTACAACCCTCATAGTTCTATCCATGTTTAACCGTTAGTCATAAGTTTTGCTTGTTTGCCTTAACATACTTTCCTCAAGGTCTGTGAGGAGCCCCCTGCACCGCGCATACGGTACTTGTCTGCCTCTCTCCCCCCATAGGTGGGACACCAGACCCGAGTTTTCTCTGGTTTGGTAGCCCTTCAGCTGTGCTTTTGTTGAGAATACGCTGCAGTTTTATTCCTTACTGCTTGTATATTTGTACTCGTGTTGTGTTCTCCCACCTTCCTACCCCACCCCCCTGTTTGTCCTTCACTAATTGTTTTTCCTTTTTTCCAGAGTCGGTTGTCCCTGACGGCCCTTCTTTAGGGTCTCCACGGCCCTCTCCGTAACGCCCCTTGCCCGCACCCCATGGCGAACCTTCATGTTGCCTCTTTTAATGTGCAGAGACTGAACACACCCGGGAAGCGATCACAGATCCTACATCACTTCCACCGTAGAAAGGTACATGTCCTCTGTCTACAGGAAACACATTTCAAGGTCAACCACGCCCCCGCTATCCGTCATAGACATTACACTCAGTGGTTTTTCTCTAACAACCCCGAGGCTAGAACCAAGGGAGTGGCTATTGCCATACATAAGAATTTGCCCTGCCAGATCCTTCACTGCATTACAGACCCGGCGGCTAGGTACCTTATTATCAATGCCTATGCCCCGAATCATGACCAGGTTTCCTTTCTCACCCATCTGATTGAGCTGTCACTACCTGTGGTCAAGGGGACTGTAATCCTGTGCGGTGACCTTAACTTAACTTTGGACCCGTCTATGGATAACTCCTCGGGTCGATCGTCTATCTCCTACGCGGCCATAAAGAGGGTCAAGCGAGCCTTTCTGTCGCTGCAACTTTATGATGCCTGGCGGCTGTCGCACTCAGCTGATCGGGACTATAGTTTCTATTCCAACCCCCATGGGACTTATAGTCGCATTGACCACATTCTCATACAGCATAGTGCCCTGCCATGGCTCTCCTACACCTCTATTGGCAACATTTTATGGTTAGACCATGCCCCTGTCTTCTGCTCCCTCACACTCCCTTTCCTGTCCAAGCCTCACTGGACCTGGCGTTTGAATGAGTCCCTCCTCTTGGACACCGTTTGTGTTGCTGACCTTAAACAATCGGTCACGCACTTTTGTTCCGATCATGCTGTGGATACTACTTCCCCTATTATTCAATGGGAAGCTCTCAAGTGTGTCCTCCGAGGAGTCCTCATTAAACACGGTTCCAGACTTAAGAGGGAGAAGGCGGCTTCCCTGACAAAAGCGCTTGCTAAGGTTTCCTCCCTTGAGCTCGCCTACAAACATGCTCTGTCTCTCCCGATTCTGAGGGACTTACAAGCTGCACGCTCGGAGGTTAAACGCCTCTTAGAGGCATCGTGGCGCCGTCTATTGCAGTCCTGTCGTAGTAAATTTTATGAAAATGGCAATAAGTGTGGACGCATGTTGGCGAGGGCTTTAAGGGACAAACTGGCGCAATCGCATATCCCCTGTATCCGGACCACTGCGAATGTAACTACCCATATCACCCCGGAAATAGCATCCACATTCCATTCCTACTACACTACCCTTTATAATCTTCCTAAACCCTCGGCCTCAGTGTCTGAGCCCTTCTCTCCCCCTCCTATTGCTACTCAGATCTCCAGCGATACGGCAGTAGCCCTGGAGGAGCCGTTCGCATTGCACGAACTCAATTGTGCTATTGCACAACTCCCGGGAGGGAAGAGCCCGGGCCCAGATGGCCTGACAGCCCAATTCTACAAAGTGCTTCAGGAATCCCTAGGCCCCACCATGCTCTCGGCCTTCAACTCCATATCCGACACCATCCCCTTTCCGCAACACACTACTATGGCCCATGTCGCCCTTATTCCTAAACCGGGGAAGGACCCGCAGACCTGCGGGAGCTACAGGCCCATCTCCCTCCTCAATGTGGACCTGAAACTTTATGCTAAACTAATTGCCAACAGGCTGAACCCACACCTGCCGGCTCTCATCCATGCGGACCAAGTGGGTTTTGTACCAGGGAGGGAGGCCCGCGATAATACTCTCAAGACATTAGACATAATTAATTTCGCTCAATCTAACAATGTACCCCTGATGGTTCTCTCTTTAGACGCCGAGAAGGCTTTTGATAGAGTCTCGTGGTCCTCCCTGGTACAAACCCTACAACGTGTGGGCATAGGCCCGTCCTTCCTCTCGAAAATTCTAGCCCTTTATAACACTCCCTCCGCTCAGTTGAAAATCAATGGCACGTTGTCGGCACCCTTTTCTATTTCCAATGGAACGAGACAGGGGTGCCCCCTGTCCCCCCTCCTTTATGTCCTGATCATGGAAAATCTACTGTCCACCATCCGCTCTGACCCAGACATACGGGGGATCACCATTGGATCCCACGAGTATTAATGCTCCGCTTTTGCAGACGACCTCTTGCTCTATAACCCACGTTTGTCCCTCCCTTCCCTTATGTCTCGACTAGACCGGTTTGGTGTATGGTCAAATTTTAAAATTAACCTTGCTAAATCTGAAGCCCTCAATGTCTCCTTGGACAGCGCCACGGTGCGCTCTCTTCAGGAAAATTTTCCATTTGCATGGCCCCCCGCAGGCATATCATACCTGGACATACGCATCCCCCCCACATTGTCCCAACTCTTTGATGCTAATTTCCTGCCTCTGTTAGGCCGTTTCCGAACGGACCTGACAGCCTGGACCAAGAAAGATTTCTCTTGGTTCGGGAGAATTAATATCCTGAAAATGACCCTTCTCCCTCGACTGCTCTATCTCTTGCAGACCATCCCAGTCCGCATCCCCGTTTCCTTTTGGAAACAAGTGCAGCATTGCTTTTCTTCCTTCGTCTGGTCCCCTGGCCGTCCCAGAATCAGACGCGAGGTTCTTTCTCGTCCTAAGGATGCGGGGGGGGGGGTTGGTCTGCCAGATTGCCGCCTTTATTATCTATCTTGTGCCCACGTGAGGATCTTGGACATGTTTCATCATTCTACTTCCAAGCTGTGGGTACAGTCGGCACAGGCCCAGTGCCCTCGGCCTTTGTCCACGCTCCCATGGACATGGTCCCCTACCTTGGCAGACCGCACACCTCTGTCCTACACAACTCGCCATACTCTTGCATCTTTACCAGCCACCGGGTCTCCTTGTGCTCTGTTGGATAGTCGCGGTCCTATGACCCCCGTCACAGATAACCCTGACTTTCAACCAGGTATATCCCGGACCTTCTTAGGCACGCCTAGGGACACCCCTCTCCGCTTTTATCACGTGGTCAAACGGGGAGCACTGTTACCCTTATCCGACATTCTCCCCTCCGCACCCCCCTTGTCCAGACACCTGTTTGAGTATATTCAACTGCAGCATTTCTACACGACCACCTCACGTACTCACGCTCTCCATAATACGTTGTCGGACTTTGAAAAGTTGTGTGTGGTGCCTTCCTGTCCCCCACATGCCATCTCTCTCTCTTATCAACTGTTGCTCTCCTCTAGACTGGACCATCTGCCCTCCTTCTGCTCTGCATGGGAGACAGAGTTGGGAAAAACTTTTACGCCTCAACAATGGTCAAAGGCTTTTTATCCATCTCACAAAGCTACTATGGCATGTAAGACACAGGAGACCAGTTATAAGATTTTGTCCCGTTGGTACCGGGTTCCAGCTGCCCTTCATTGCTGGTACCCCTTGGTCCCTGACATTTGTTGGCGTTGTGGGGGCGTGGGAGGCACCATGACACACATTTGGTGGGGATGCCCCAAATTGCGGTCATTTTGGCCCACGGTCTTGCGCCTCATTAAGGAAATTACCGGCATCACTATCCCTAATACCCCTGAAGCGACACTGCTTTTCATGTTCTCCACAGCCCAGTCGCGCTCCCGTTTTTTCTAGTCATGTTACGGATGTTGACATTCCTACTGTTCTTTGTTACAG
Organism: Dendropsophus ebraccatus; assembly: GCF_027789765.1. Lineage (NCBI taxonomy): Eukaryota > Metazoa > Chordata > Amphibia > Anura > Hylidae > Dendropsophus > Dendropsophus ebraccatus. The sequence continues at coordinate 68,287,949 of NC_091455.1, read as the reverse complement.
TTCACGATTACGATTGCATTCTGTGCATTTACATCATTCCTTGTATTTACCCCTTCCCCCCAGAGGGACTTTCTGTCCCGCGTTCCCATTTGTATTGTATACTTTCTCTTCTTGTCTTTGAAAATAAAACTTTTAATTAAAAAAAAAAAAATGATATACTATTATTCTGCAAAATGCAATGAAGCTAACAAAGTAACCTAGCTATCCTGTGATTCATCGCCACTTTCTTATTTCATTAACCACATGCAAGTAGTAATTTGTCTTTGAATTCCATATTATACAGTAGACCCTTGTGTCAATTCCATTGCTTTATTGTTGCGGCTACCATTGTCACTTACAGTGGCTCTGGCTACTGTTAGGTGGCCATACAGTTTCAATAACTGATGATCGAACAATCGTTTGGCCGTCAGTTATCTCTCCCGTTACCCGTCCTCAGCACTGCCAATCTGTCCTGTGTTCTCTATGGGGAGGAAAAAGTGGCAGAACAAAAGGGCCAGGGCAGTGATTTTCCACAACGCCTGACTCCTATCCTATCACTATCGGTGGTCTATAGGGAGAGCCCCATACACCTTATACAGACAAAAGGCTGATGAAAGTATAAGGTGTATGAGGACCTTTAGGTTTTGACCCAGATTACTGTCTATCCTCTTCTTCTCTTTCCTGTGCATTTGAAAAGGGACTGTTGTTAAGTTGGGAAAGGTAAGGGGGCTATCATCTCTTTGGGGGGATACTGTAGGTAGGGACAGAGGAGAAGGTGAGATTAGGGCTGCAGTTCCCTACCATTACAGAACGCCTCTGTACACCTCCTCTGTTCTGGAGGATAAGTTGGCATCAGCCTGACCTCTCCCCAGCTTATGGGGAGCTTACCCCTCCCAATAGAGAACATATGAATGTATTGCCATATAAAACATTTATGTGTATGGGGAGGATGGGAGAGATAACTGTCAGTCTAACAACCCTTTGACGGACAGTTACTTGAAGGTGTACAGGCACCCTTAGGGTTTGTTCACACTGAGTAAAAGTGGTGAAATTCCAAGCAGAGCCCCCACCGCGGACCCTGCTCAGAATCCCGCCTATAGTATAGACTGCTGTGGAATTCTAGAACAATAAAAAAGTGTAAACAGAGGATAATACCTTGTCTGAGGTTAGAGACATGATATGGCATGTTATTTTTAGAGCAGAAGAAATAAATCGCATATGTCATGTAGCTTGTGAATCTTGTCTTATCTGTCATATTACAATCTTACCGGGAAGGAAAAATTAGGGTTACAGTCAGATTTTCAGAGTATCAAATGGAAATTAGCAGAGACCACCAAAAAGTCTTATATCTATGGCTGGCATAAAGTATTTCCAGTTTACAGCTAAAAAAAATGGAAACAAAAGGAATATTATGAGAGCCGATTTATAGAGGTTACAAATTACATTTTAAGCTTTACATAAGAAATTTTACTGACGTTTTTAAAATGTTTAGATGTCACGGTGGTGAATTACAAACTGTGAAACTTTCTACCACTTGTAAATACAGCCACTGTGACAACGTATTGCTTGTTTAGCCTACATACAACTATATCTCCTCTATTCTGTTTGAGAAGCATTTTGTCCAGCTTCCTATCCATCTCACTGTTGTTTCCTGTTACATGCAGCTACAGTGACCTCACACTTTCCATGCAGTTCCCAAACTGTCTTAACATGGTTCCTTCCATACATTCAAAACTGGATCCAGGCCTTCCCAAGATAATTAACATCGGGACAGATTTACTAAAGACTGGCCTATTAGATGCTGGTCTTTATCTAAAGCCTGTTAGATTAGTTGCTACACACACTTATTAAGAGGTGCAAATTATTCCCCTTTCTCATTATTTATTATTACATTTAGGCTGGGTTCACACTATGTATATTTCAGTCAGTATTGTGGTCCTCATATTGCAACCAAAACCAGGAGTGGATTGAAAACACAGAAAGGCTCTGTTCACACAATGTTGAAATTGAGTGGATGGCCGTCATATAACAGTAAATAACGGCCATTATTTCAATATAACAGCCGTTGTTTTAAAATAACAGCAAATATTTGCCATTAAATGGTGGCCATCCACTCAATTTCAACATTGTGTGAACAGATCCTTTCTGTGTTTTTAATCCACTCCTGGTTTTGGTTGTAATATGAGGACCACAATACTGACTGAAATATACGTAGTGTGAACCCAGCCTTAAAGCGTAACTGTCATTTAAATATCATATTTCAGAAATCAAAAATGTCATTTTTCAGATGTGCACTATGGTGCACTTGGCATTTGTCATGGTAGAGGCGCAGATTTTAGCGGAAAACCCGCATGTTCAAGTAAAAGTCTGCGCCTCTATTTCTGACGTATACCCTGCTTACCTGATGGCCAGGCAAGGGGTGCGGCACAGTCGGGGAGAGGCAAGGTCTGGTCCCGCATCTAATGTATCAGGATTTATGCCTGCTAGCATACGTAAATCTTTGCAAGAATCTACACCTGCTCTGGAGCTGTCACAGATCCACTGGATTTACTAAAAGCCTTGCACCTCTAAGGAAATTTGGTGGAGTGATGGGGACGGGCCAGTTGCTAAGTGCAGCTTAAACCAGGTGTAATAGCCAGTGCAGCCGATGGCCGTTCCCGGCTAATTAACTATTGACAGCTGCATTTAAATAGCCTGTGTCCTCCTCTCCCTAATGTCTAGTGGGGGGAACCC